>NC_086448.1:621697026-621869526 GCF_028390025.1 Pseudophryne corroboree | reverse complement strand
CCTCAAGGCACCCCAACAGTACACGTTTTAAGTCTATCCACGGCTCAGCACAGACCGTTAGATAAGATTGAGGTTCTAATTAAGTCACCTGTGGCCAAACATATACAGGTTGAGTATCCCATATCCAAATATTTCGAAATACGGAATATTCCAAAATACGGACTTTTTTGAGTGAGATAGTGAAACCTTTGTTTTTTGATGGCTCAATGTACACAAACTTTGTTTAATACACACAGTTATTAAAAATATTGTATTAAATGACCTTCAGGCTGTGTGTATAAGGCGTATATGAAACATAAATGAATTGTGTGAATGTACACACACTTTGTTTAATGCACAAAGTTATAAAAAATATTGTATAAAATGACCTTCAGGCTGTGTGTATAAGATGTATATGAAACATAAATGCATTCTGTGCTTAGACTTGGGTCCCATCACCATGATATCTCATTATGGTATGCAATTATTCCAAAATACGGAAAAATCCGATATCCAAAATACTTCTGGTCCCAAGCATTTTGGATAAAGGATACTCAACCTGTATTAACTTAAAACCTGGACCGTTGGGGTGCCGTGAGGACTGCGTTTGAGAACCTCTGGACTAGATGAATACGAGTGCGTTAATTACAGACTGCATATGTGCAAATAAATCATGCACTTGGCTTTAAAAGCACAAATGCTAAATAAAGTTTTTATGGCACTGTAATTTTAACTGCTGAAGAAGAAAGGGATTTATGGGTAAATTTTGCTGGATACATAAAACAGCTCTGGGTGAGAGGGAATACTGACACCCACCCCCTTTGTAACGCTTCTGGTGGTGTGACCGAACTGTGGTGGAACTGTAAGTGCTAAACTGCCCTCCGATCCTTTGTGCTCCCCCCCCCCCCCCCCCACACACACAATATACCACACATTACAACCCCAGTACATAATATGCCTCTCAGTGCCTCTAGTACAAATATGCCACTAAGTCCCCCCAAATGCACACTTCTCATTTCTTTCCTACATTCTTTCTCTTCTAGCTCCTTTCCTTATGTTTCGCAGCTGCTCCTCTTGACACAGGCTCCTCAGAGTCCTTGTCATGGATTGGTTAGTCTTCGTCCTCTCTTCACTTGCAGCACTCAGTGGACCAGGTGTCATGATTCCTCCTGTGCTTCAGCAGCAAGTATATCTTTGCAGTCAAGAAAACCCACCTTCTCCCACCTCCTAAGTGCTGAATGATGGGTACATGGTGTAATCATTCATTTTGCTAGGCACTCAGCTGTCATTACAGTGTAAGGATTATATACAGACACCATTAACACTAGGGCATTGCGTCTGCCGCATCAGAGGATCGGGCACCAAACTGTTTAAGCTTTTGGAGTTCCCAGCATGCATCTGTCCTGCCCCCCTATAACCCGTGCCTCCTGGCTAATGGAATTCAGTTTTTCTGCTGCGGGGTACACTGGGCTCCACAAGTCTGGACATGGGGTGTAGAGTAGGATCTTGATCCGAGGCACCAACATGCTCAAAGCTTTGACTTCCCAGAATGCACAGCGCCGCCTCCTCTATAACCCCGCCTCCCAGCACAGGAGCTCAGTTTGTCAGTTGGTGCTGCAGTAAGCAGGCACTTAAGAGGGGCTGCTCCAGGCAGCCCTAAGAAAAGCTTTTTATGAGGTAAAAAGTGAAGACTTCAAGGGCAGCAGCATGGGTAACTGACATTCTCTGCTGCAGCTCCAGCTCTCCCCAGCGGCGATGTACACTCCCGAGCCCTGGTTGCCGGGTACCTACAGCGAGGCTCTGGTTTACTTCATGTTAGGCACACACGGCTGGGGCTCTCCAGGATCGCGTGGCCGCGCTTTGGAGGTGGTAAGTGGGTCCCGCTCGTGGGACCCGGTCTTCATCGCGATCCAGTGCGGTCAGTGGGAGGCGGGCCGCGCGCGCTGGCGGTGGACACTGTGGATACAGGCGATCCCACTAGATCACTAGGGCATGGGCGCAGGTCAGGTTTTCTCTTAAAACCGATTTTAATATCGCCCACAGTACCCCGTGGTTTTGCCAGCAAGGGGGATAAGGCTTAGACCTGAAGCCCTTCCCCCAGCCCCAGGGCACCATTTCCAGCAAGTGTTCCCGCCCTGGAGCTGCATCTCTGTCTTTCCTCACTCCCTGTCAGTGTCTGCAGCGCCATTACTCCTCAGCTCACTGTTCCTGGGACTGCTTGGGCAAATCCTCCTATGTAAAGCCGCCTGATTGTCAGTGCTGTGACTTTACAAGACACTTAAGTATTCTACCTGCCTTTTTAGTCAGTGTTAGTAAGAAAGAGTGCATTTAGTCAGGGGTTTATAGTACAATAACCCTGTGATATACATCCAGTTCTTTGTACTGTTGTATTTATTGTTATAAAGCTGTGTAAGCTAGTCCAGTGCAGTATTATTGTCTGTAATAACCTCTGCATTGTACAAACTCTGACTATTTGTGTGTGCATTGATAGCCGAGTGGTGTCCATCTCGTGTCTTTCACTCAACTTGCTATCCCTATATTCTGTAACCTGAGGGGGCTCGGTGCGTCAGGTGTTACTTAATATAGGATTTTCACAAAGATATACTGTATTACGTATTTTTCTCTGTGATTTAGTCACCATATCTCTCCTTTGTCTCTGCTGGTGCTGACTACACTGCGCAGGGGTTTGGGTTTAGGGATATAGTGCTGCTAATAATTGTACTGTGTTACCTCATACTGCAAGTTATATCATGTCTGCTTCTGAGGGTAACGGTTCTGGGGCGGAACACACTGCTGGTGTTGCTGAAGCCACAGGCATATATGGGGAGAATATAGCAGCTGTGGGCTCTGGTTCTGGGGGCTCCTTGCCCCCCAGTGGGACTGTGGCAACGGAGGCACATACTGACCCTCTGTGGGCCGTTTTTTCCACGCTTTTGCATACGCTAGTTCATAAACTAACACCCCCTATGGGACCCCCAATGCCGGTACAACCGTATGTGGTCCCTGCAGCTAACCCGCCATGAGCGGACGATTTATCTGCTCAAATAAAGAAGTTGAACCAGTCCCTGACTACTAAAAAGTCTGACCAACGCTCGCCTAAGTCCAAGAGGTCCTCTAAGCGAGCGCTCGTCTCCTCACAATCCACTGCTGTCACTGACACCTCGTCTGATGAAGACAGCACATACACTGACCCCACAGGTTCTGACTCCGATACGGCTGATGGGGAGGGTAGTTCACATGTGGATGTTCCTGATCTTTTGGAGGCTATTAAGTTAATTCTGCAGATTACGGATGATCCCGAGCCATCCGTCCCTCCTAAGAAACCAGATAGGTTCAAGCGTCAGAAGGTGATTAAACAAGTTTTACCTCACTCTGACCACCTAGTGGATATACGTCAGGAACCCTGGCAAAGCCCGGGTACGAAGTTTGTGCCTCAAAAGAAGATGCTGGCTCGCTATCCCCTCGCGCCAGAGCTGTCTAAGAATTGGGAAACGCCTCCTCCAGTAGACTCACATGTGGCTGGGATGGTTGTTTCCTCAGCTCTACCTGTCACTACCGTCATGTCTCTAAAAGAGCCACTGATAAACGTGTCGAGGGTTGTCTAAAAGTGATTTACACCCTCACGGGTGCTGCACATAGGGCCACTATTGCAGCTACATGGGCAGCAGAGGCTATTGAAGCATGGGCCTTGGAGTTAGAGGCTGAAATCTCCTCTGACCATGCTAGACATTGCTTGTCATATATTGTCACAGCTTCTCGCTATATTAAAGAGGCGGCTTCTGATGCCGGTATCCTGGCAACCAAGGCCTCTACTACGTCAGTCCTGGCTTGCAGGATATTGTGGCTGAGATCCTGGTCTGTGGATCTGGACTCTAGAAAAACCCTGGAGGTACTCCCTTTCAAGGGGGATATTCTGTTTGGGGAGGACTTAAATAAGATAGTGGCTGACTTGGCTACTGCCAAAACTGCCTGTCTGCCTAATACAGCTCCTTCTGTGTCGAAGGCCAAAGGCACGTCCTTTCGCCCCTTTTGTCCTTCAGGTAAAGCAAAAGGTCCGGCGTACCATAAGCAGGCCCGCACTTCCAAACCTGGTAAGCCGAAGCCCAAAAGAGTCTGGGCTGCCCGTCAGCCAGCAGCCAACACCGATAAGCCTGCCGCATGACGGGGAGGGCCTCCCCCTGGGGGATCCCAGGGTGGGGGGCCGGCTTCTAGGGTATACCCAAGAATGGTTGAAGACCACTTCAGATGCCTGGGTACGGGAAGTCGTCACTCGAGGTTACGCCATAGCCTTCAAAAACCGACCCCCTCATTGATTTTGCCAGACAGACATCCCGTCGGACCAGACAAAGGCAAACACTCTGCATTCGGTGGCACAGACCCTCCTGGATACAGGAGTCGTAGTACAGGTGCCTCTTGCTCAGAGTGGCCGGGGGTACTATTCTCCGCTGTTTCTAGTCCCGAAACCGAATGGGTTCTCCCGGCCCATTCTCAACCTCAAGGCACTGAACTAATTTGTGAAGGTTTCCAAGTTCCGTATGGAAACCCTTCGCTCTATAGTTCTGGCCTTGGAACCTGGGGACTACATGGTCTCCCTGG
The DNA here is from genome assembly GCF_028390025.1 of Pseudophryne corroboree. Classification (NCBI taxonomy): domain Eukaryota; kingdom Metazoa; phylum Chordata; class Amphibia; order Anura; family Myobatrachidae; genus Pseudophryne; species Pseudophryne corroboree. The sequence goes on along the minus strand of NC_086448.1, from coordinate 621,864,951 downwards.
ACATACAGGATGCTTACCTGCATATTCCTATAGCAGTGTCACATCAACAATACCTGAGGTTCGCTATTGGCAACCTCCATTACCAGTTTCGGGCGTTACCTTTTGGTTTAACAACGGCTCCGCGAGTCTTCACCAAAGTTATGGCGGTGATGACGGTGGTACTCCGCCGTCAAGGGGTCAAGATACTGCCGTATCTGGACGACTTGTTAATCCTGGCAAATTCCCCAGATCTTCTCCTGCGTCATCTGGATATGACGGTACGGTTTCTACAAGCCCATGGGTGGCTCATCAACTGGAAGAAATCCTCCCTGGTCCCTGCTCAGAGCATGGTGCATCTGGCAGCGCTGTTGGACACTCACAACCAGAGGTTGTTCTTGTCTCAGGAGAAAGTACTGAAACTTCAGGACAGGATTCGTTGCTTCCTTTCTCGTCCGCAAGTGTCGATACATTCGGCAATACAGGTGCTGGGCCTCATGGTGTCAGCATTCGACATGGTGGAGTATGCCCAATTCCATTCTCGCCCACTCCAGAAGCTGATTCTAGCCAAGTGGGACGGCCTGCCTCACCGGATCAGGTCTCACATGATCTCTTTGACTTCGGAGGTCCGTCTGTCGCTGCTCTGGTGGCTCCTGGACCGACAATTGTGTAGAGGCCATCCCTTCTGGACATCCAACTGGGTCCTATTGACGACAGATGCCAGTCTAAGAGGTTGGGGCGTGGTGCTGGAGCAGCACTCCTTGCAGGGTCGGTGGACCAAGGAGGAATCTCTCCTCTCGATCAACATTCTGGAATTGCGGGCGGTCTTCAATGCGTTGAACCTAGCCCAGCATTTGATTCAGAACCGTCCTGTTCAAGTACAGTCGGACAACGCCACCACAGTGGCTTACATAAATCATCAAGGCGGCACTCGAAGCCGTTTTGGCAATGAAGGAAGCCTCACGGATTCTACAGTTGGCAGAACGCCATCTACCAGCAATATTCATTCCGGGAGTCCTGAATTGGGAAGCGGACTTTCTCAGTCGTCAGGACGTGCATGCCGGCGAGTGGGGCCTCCATCCAGAAGTGTTTCAACTCCTCGTGGAAAGGTTGGGTCTTCCAGATGTGGATCTGATGGCGTCTCGACACAATCACAAGGTTCCGATCTTCGGAGCAAGGACAAGGTACCCTCAAGCAGCATTCGTGAATGCGCTGGCAGTGCCGTGGAGGTTTCGGCTGCCGTATGTGTTCCCTCCAGTGTCACTCCTGCCCAGGGTAATTCGGATGTTCAAGCAAGAAAAAGGAAATCTGCTTCTCATAGCTCCGGCGTGGCCCAGACGGCACTGGTTTTCAGACCTGCAAGGCCTATCATCAGAGCGTCCACTTCTACTTCCACAACGCCCAGACCTCGTCGTTCAGGGCCCCTGTGTCTACCAGGACCTAGCACGGCTGTCTTTGACGGCGTGGCTCTTGAAGCTTCCGTCTTAAGAGCTAAGGGTTTTCCTGAACAGGTCAATAAAACTATGTTGCGGGCCCGGAAACCGGCCTCTGCTCGGATTTACCATCGGGTCTGGCATTCCTACTTTGTTTGGTGCGCTTCTAACCATTATGACGCTTCCAAGTTTAGTACAGCCAAACTTTTGGCTTTTCTACAGCAGGGCCTAGATTTAGGCCTGCGTCTGGCCTCCCTCAAGGTTCCTATTTCTGCCTTGTCGGTGTGGTTTCAGAGAAAAATTGCGACTTTACCTGATGTTCATACTTTCACTCAGGGTGTGTTGCGTATCCAACCTCCCTATGTCCCGCCTGTGGCTCCTTGGGACTTGTTGGTGGTTTTGGAGGCGTTGCAGGAGCCTCCTTTTGAACTTTTTGGTTCAAGCTGACCTTAAGTGGCTTTCCCTTAAGGTGGTGTTCTTGCTGGCTATTGCCTCTGCTAGAAGAGTGTCGGATTTGGGTGCCTTGTCCTGTAGTTCCCCATATCTGATTTTTCACCGTGACCGTGCGGTTCTTAGGACTCGTCCCGGATATTTACCTAAGGTGGTTTCTTCGTTCCACCTTAATCAGGAGATTGTGGTTCCAGCTTTTGTTTCTCCTTATTTGTCTCCCAAAGAACGGTCTTTGGATGTGGTACGGGCTCTCCGTATCTATGTGAAGAGAACTGCTTCTATTCGAAAGTCTGATTCTCTCTTTGTTTTGTTTCGATTTCACAAACGTGGCTGGCCTCACAAGCAGACCCTGGCCAGGTGTATTAGAATGGTGATTGTGCATGCTTATGTGAAGGCTGGTCTGTCAGCTCCTGTTCACATTACGGCCCATTCTACTCGGTCTGTTGGACCTTCTTGGGCGACCCTTGACCAATTCTGCAAGGCGGCTACGTGGTCCTCTGGGAACACTTACATAAGGTTCTATGCCTTCGATACTGTAGCTTCCCAGGATGCTTCCTTTGGACGCCGGGTTCTTGTGCCCGCTACAGTGCGTCCCCACCCATAAGGAACTGCTTTAGGACATCCCCATTGTCCAGACTTGTGGAGCCCAGTGTACTCCGCAGCAGAAAACGAGTTTTATGCAAGAACTTACCCTTGTTAAAACTCTTTATGCGAGGTACACTGGGCTCCACAAGGCGCCCACGCTGACGCACTTCGCTTCTTTGGGTTGATCTGGCATTAGCCGCTGACACTTCTCTTGTCGTGAGAGTGTGGTGTATGTGGCTACTAACCGTTGTCGTATCTTTTCCTGCTACTGCATTGGGCTGGTTAACTAAACTGAGCTCCTGTACTGGGAGGCGGGGTTATAGAGGAGGCGGGGCTGTGCATTATGGGAACAGTTAAATCTTTGAGCCTGTTGTTGCCTCGGATCAAGATCCTGCTCTACACCCCATTGTCCAGACTTGTGGAGCCCAGTGTACCTCGCAGAAAGAGTTTTAACAAGGGTAAGTTCTTACCATAAAACTCATTTTTGTTTGGTGTGGCAGGAGCCCGACTACTACTGAAAGTAGTCTGGCTGTTTTTCAGCCATAAGCTTTTATTATTTTATATAGTTTTTTTTTTTGTGTGTGACTTTAATATGCGCCTTAAATGCATTGACATAGTCGCTCCAACAACTTCCCGCCGGTGTCGCAACAACAGCTACCTTCATGTAAACACTGCTGTTACAGCAAGCGCCAGCTGGATGTACCAGCAGATCCATTCTGACGGTCCCAGGCTGCTGCCGGAGCACGGGGAGAAGGTAAGGTGTCTATCCGATTAATGGGTTACGATGCATGTAACGCAGCCTTACTGTCTCGGTTGGGGACTATCGGACAGTCGCTGATGTGGACGTCCACCTCGGGTGCATCAGCGCTAGACCTCAGGGATCATAGGTGCTGGGAATTAATGAGACCGCAATCCCTGTTGTGGATGTCAGCAGTGAGGAGTAAGGTGCCCCTCCCAGTTCGTGACCAGTTTCCTCCGAGTTTCCCGCCATGAACTTCATTATCCACTTCCATCTGAGACGCATTGAGTACAAGTACAATGTGGTAGCCTTGTAGTCTCTATGCGGCTTTGTTCACTTGTGCGTCTGTTACTGACAGACATTTTTCAGTGACATTTTTGAATATGCAAGCCGGTTTCTAGTCTGCCTGTATCCTGCTCTCCAGAGGCAGGTGATACAGCACTGATTACCTACCTATCTCTTTGGTGTTGCGTAGTTGAATAAGTGCCTTATGCAAATGAGAATCTGTGTACATATATTGCTGTATTATTCACAGAGCGTCTAAATACGCTAGTCTCCCTGTATCCTGCTCCCTTAGGGTTTTGTATAGTTGAAAATGTGCCTATTTTGCTTATGTATGCTCATGCATTGTATGTGACTGTTATTCTAGTTCTGCTGTCTGACTTTTTAAAAAACTTCTGTCGCTTTCTTGTTTCAATACCCTCAATGCTGGTGCAAGCAGAGTAGGTTCTGATTGTACTTCACTTAAAATATACATAAGCGAAGGCTGTCGCATTTACTGCGTATTGTTACACTGTTGTGTGAATAATGTTGTTACTGTGTCCTCTCGAGGCAAGGGTAATGATGCCATGCCCGCACCCACTTTACTATCATGTTTGTCCTGTAAAGCAGGGTTAGCCTGTCATTACTTGGGGCAGGACGGGTTGTGTGCTAACTGTTGTCAGTTCATGAGTAGCCTCAAGCGTGGGGAACAGCTAGCACTAGGCCACAAACCTGATCTAGCAAAAGAACCCCCTTGGGCATCTTTTGTGCAGGTTTTATCGAACATAGCGGATCGCTTGGCGGTTTCGGTTATTTCTCCAGGTTTGGGGTACCCACAAAACCCTTCTACATTTATGCAACAGCCCCCATGGATGCTGTCACACTCAGTCCAAGATTTGGCCTTTCAACATTTGTTACAGGCAGACAGGCCCACTGATTTGAAAACTGATAGACAGGGGGTGCCGACCTCACTAGCTACACAGTTGTCAGAATCCGAGGGTACGTCAAATGATGAAGTTGAATCCTCTCTGTGAGTCTTCCTCAAGAGAAAAGGAAAACCGTTCCTCAGTAGATATACCTGAGTTAATTTGTGCAGTAAAATCTATATTGTCAGTGGAAGATGTGGTAGAGTCTGTACTAAAAGCTAAGGCTCCAATCTTTAAACGTCCAAAAACAGTAAAAACTGAATTTCCCAACTCGGATCAGCTGACGGAAATTATACAAGAGGCATGGGTAACACCCAGTAAGAAGATAAAATACCAAAGAAATTGGTTTCTTACTATCCTCTCCCACCTTTGGGCTGTGTTAAAAGGGAATTCCATCCCAAGGTAGATGCTCACATTGTGCGACTGGTGCGCAAATCTACACTACCTCTGCCTTCAACATCATTAAATGATACGACAGACAGAAAGATTGATAGTTATCTTAAGACTGTATTCTCCATAACAGGGGCATGTACAAGATCAGCTATGGCCACAGCATGGGTGGCAAAAGCTGTAACAGGCTGGACAGAAGCTCTGGAAAGTGATATATCTGTGCATGGAACGAGAGAGCAGTTATCCCATTTAGCTAATATCAAGCAAGCCGCTGCATATATGGAAGAAGTAGCCATAGACATGGGTATATTAGCTTCTCAAGTGGCACCTTCCTCAGTAGCAGCTTGTAGAGCAGTATGGCTATGTTCATGGAAGGCTGATACGGAAGTCAAAAAGCTGTTTGCCAACAAAAGGTAGGAACTCAATGTTTTCTTCGGAACAGAGTTGGACAATATTCTAAAGAATGAAGAAAACGCTAGAAAAACTGGGTTTCCATTGACATCTACATCAAAACCTAAATTTCCTGCTTTTTGGACCTTTCAGCCAAAAGGTAAAGCAAAAGGAAAGGCTTATGTCAAGCAGTCTCAAACAAATAAAGCTGTTATGTCCAAGGCCAAACAGGCTTGGTCGGCTAGGTGCCCGACTTCAAAACCAGAAGACAAGTCTTCTGCCTGCCGGCTCTGGCCTCCACCCGGGGGATCCCAGGGTGGGAGGTTGACTTCTTTAATTTGCACAGATCTGGCAGCAGTCCAACCCAGTTAACTGGGCACAAGAAGCTGTGTCTCAGGGGTATGCTTACTCCTTCAAGAAGCGCCCCCCTCAACAACTCTCTTGTACCAGCCCGTCGCCTGTGGCAACAAAGGCTGCAGCGTTAAAAGAGGCAATTAAGAAGTTGCTACACTCAGGAGTGAGAATACCAGTTCCTTCAGCACAACGAGGACGAGGTTTCTACTCGAACCTGTTCCTGGATCAGAAACCAAATGGGTCTCACCGACCCATTGTCAATCTCAAATCTCTGAACAAATATATTTAGGTGTCTCAATTCCATATGGAAACATTACGAACCGTTATCCTGGCTATGGAGCTGGGGGATTTCATGGTGTACCTGGACATTCAAGATGCCTACCTTACATGTACCAATAGCACCTCATCAGTTCTATCTCAGGTTCGCAATTCTCCAACAACCTTTTCAGTTTCAGGCTCTACCCTTTGGGCTTGCCACAGCTCCTAGGATATTTACCAAAAGTATGGTGGTGTTGGCAGCTCACCTACATTGGAATAAGAATTTTCCCATGTCTAGACGACCTACTAATTCTGGCACAATCCCAGGAAACTCCCCTGCCATCTACAAGTGACAATAGCCTGCCTACAGGTTCATGGCTGGCTCATAAATGGGACAAAGTCCTCCCTAGTTCCATCCCAGCGAATGACGCACCTAGGTGCTGCGTTGGATACCAGTCTTCAGAGAACCTTTCTACCTAAAGAGAAAATAACCATGATACATATGAGAATTCGGGGATTGATACATAATCGGAAAGTATCCATTAATGCAACAATGCGGATTCTGGGATCAATGGTCTTTTCATACTACATATTAGAATATGCTCAGTTCCTTACAAAACCTCATCAACATCTGGTTCTCTCCAGATGGAATGGACAGCATCAGACGATAAAAAGTCAGACAATGACCCTTCCACAAAAATTTAGTCAGTCACTAGCTTGGCGGCTACAGATGTCCAAGCTAGACAAAGGTCGACCCTTTTGGATCTCAGAGTGGGTGTTTCTGACAACCGATACCAGCCTCCAAGGCCGGTGATAATACTCTCTCCAGGGTCGTTGGACCAAGAAGGAAAATTGTCTGACAATCAATGTCCTGGAACTTGGGGCCATTTACATGGCACTCACTCAGGCAAAAGAAGTACTTCACGGCAAACCGATTCAGATTCAGCCGGACAACACCACTGCAGTAGCGTACCTCAATCATCAAGGAGGCACTTGCAGTCAGATGGCAATGAGGTAGGTAAGCCGCACATTAAGGTGGGCAGAACTTAAACATCCAGACCTGTCTGCAGTATTCACACCCAGAGTCTCAAATTGGGAAGCAGACTTTCTCGTTTGGCACGACATTCATGCAGGAGAATGGACCTTGTACCCAGTAGTCTTTCAGATTCTGGTAAACAAATGGGGTCTGCCGAAGTGGATCTGATGGCTTCGTGGATGCCCTATCAGTAATATGGAAATTTCCATCTGGCGTGTGTTTTCCCACCAATCTCCCTGTTGCCCAGGGTAATTAGAATATTCAAACAGGAAGGGGGCTCCGTGATATTAATAGTTCTGGCATGGCTCAGGGGTATGGGTCATTAGGTCGACATGGGCAATGCCGACATGGGAAAAGGTCGACGTGAGTTTTTAAACTTTTTTGTGTCGTTTTCTTCGTAAAGTAACTGGGAACCCCAATTAGTGCACCGTGTCCCCTTGCATGACGAGCGTGCCTCGCTCCGCTACCGCTGCGCTTGGCACAGGGTACCGTTCCCAATTGTAGTCCACGTGGATCGGAAAAGTTAGGAAAATGAAAAAAAAATGTGAAAAACTCATGTCGACCTAATGGCCTTGTCGACCAATAGTGGTCGACCTAATGACCGTAAGTCTGGCTCAGACGAAATTGGTACACAGATCTGCAGAGATTATCCGTGGACGCTCCGTTCCTTTTGCCTCATCGATTACCGGATGTGGCATGCATATTTTCATTGGTGTGCTACCAGAAAATATGAACCAAGATCGTTCAGAGTTTCAAGAAATCTATCGTTCTTTCAAGCTGGAATGGAACTAAGTCTCCGCATAACTACCCTGAAGGTATAAGTATCAGTATTAACTATTGGTCCAAAGGAAAATAGCAAATCTATAAGATGTTCACACTTTTTTCCAAGGAATGCTTCACATTCAGCCTCCGTTTGTACCACCAATAGCTCCTTGGGACCTAGGATTGGTTCTCAGGGTGCTTCAAATAGCTCCATTTGAACCACTGCATTGTGTGGATCTCAAATGGTTAACAGCTAAAGTTCTCCTCCTTCTGGCAATTGCTTCAGCTAGAAGAGTATCAGATTTAGGCGCACTGTTTTGTCGTCCCCCATTTCTGATATTCCATCCAGACAGATATCCGAACCAAGTCTGGATATCTTCCTAAGGTGGTCTCAAAGTTCCACCTTAATGAAAAAATAGCAGTTTCGGCCTTTCAATCACCGGATCTGTCTGTGGAAGATGCATCATTAGACATAGTTCGTGATCTACGTGTATAGTACCAGTGCAATCAGAATTTCATGAGAGAGGATGGCCTGCCAATAAGCAAACATTGGCTAGATGGCTTTGAATGACTATCTCAGAAGCATACTCTCAAGCCAATCTCCCTATCCTGGATAATCTCTTTGCCCATTCTACCCGTTCAGTAAGTCCTTCATTGGCAGCCCATCGTGGTGCCTCAGATGAACATCTCTGCAAGGTAGCCACATGATTATCCATAAATACATTTATTAGACATTATACCTTTGATACCTTTGTCTCAGGATGCTGCGTTTGGGCATAGTATTCTTCTGTCCAATCAGGAGCGTCCCCTCTCAATTTTTTGCTTTGGGACATCCCAATGTATAACCTGTGGATACTATTGTGTACTCTGACGGAGAAAACAAGTTATGGTAGACTTACCATTGTTAACTCTGTTTATCCAAAATCCACAGTTTCTACAGGGAATCCACCCTGACGCACCTGATTTGAGAATCTATACACTTACTAACTCCTTCCTTCTGGTATGTATAAGTGTGTGTGTTATTTTTTCCTGAATAGGTCTTCCTTCTCGCTCTGATCCTGCTCCTACCTGGGCTTTATGACAAACTGAATTCCCTGGGCCAGGAGGCGGGGTTATTGAGAGGCTGGACTGATGTATGCTGGGCGCCCCATAGACGGGGTATAGTCCAACACACTGTTGTTTCCACCTCAGGCAGGTAACAGATTCATATGCAGGATTTGCAGGTCATGTTTACAGGTAGTTCTCACAGCAGCAGATAACAGTCCAAATACTAGTATTCACAAACAGTGCATGATCCATATTGGTCCTAATGTAACCCCACACTCCAACCTATCACATGGGCACAAACTACAGTCAGATTACAGGTGTTGTTAATTAGCATAGCTTCTGGCTGACAACAGATTGAGTCAAAACCTGAACTGGACCTTTTAGTCCTCTTGCTGGTGCTCTGCTAAATCTGGGAAATCCTTATGTTTCCCATTAACTGCATGTGAAACTATGCTGTCCCTGTCACATTCCTCCCCTTTAGCTTCAACCACTCTGGTGAAGCTAAGAACTTTTCATTTGAGCTCCCTGCCTTGCCCATATCTATCTGTGCCATCTGACCGGGTACAGAACCCTCTACCATTTTCCAGAGTTTGCCTTCTTCCCCATCCTCCTCCCTAGCTTCACCATAGAGTTTCTTGGTGGATCGGGACCCATAAACTTTCTAATGTTTGATAATGTTGATATTATCTTAGACCGCAAAGCTATACCCCTGAGTACACAATTACCGTTGAGCCGCTATGGCCGCTAGACTACGTGCATGTGCTACGCACATTGTACGCTATTTGCGTACAGAGTCCCGCACGTGGTACGAGCGTCACGTACACACGCCGCACTGAGTGTACGGAGTACGCTCAGCGTGCGCACACACAATAGATAACCTTTAGACCTTGTTAATGATATAATGTAATGATATGCTTACACTTTAATCCCTTAATAGTAAAGTACTGCAATGATGTTATACCTTTGAACCTTAAGTAGCGCTGACGGTATAAAGTATCCGCAGTGCGTACACCTTATCAATGCTTATACACCTTATACAGATAAATCTACTTTAAAGCCCATGCAGGAAAGTGAAAACACAACACCGATTTGTAGTTGAAACCACCGGGTTCTAAGGCCACAGTGGATTGATTCCAAAAGATAAAAAACAATACAATTTATACACTACAGGCTAACAAGTAAATCTAAACAGAATAATGGCTACAGAGAATGTACGTACGTGAGAATGTTTCGCAAGCGCAACTCGGCTCGGTCCTCCGCTGGTCATACAGATAGCGTTTAGAGTCTTCTGACTGGCCAGGCAACAATGGTCCTTTCATACACAACAGGCATACACAATACAATGGTCACAGGGATATGTCTCTACATTACAGAAAAGGTCATAGGTGGATTTGAAAAGGTGGGCGATGTCTTCCCCAACTGCTCTTGTGGGTGGTATCCTCTGGATTCCCGCCGCATATGTAATTTACAGTAAATACAGTTAATGTTCATATTCTACTTTTGTACATAACTATACGCAGGAACAAGCGATCTTTCTCTAACCAACACCGGAATGTTACCCTCAAAATACCCTACAGCTGGATACTAGACATCACCTTCCAACCTTTATCTGACCCTTCCTATCATGCAAAGGCGAATCTCTCTGTCCAGGAACTTTTTAAACTAATAATACTCGCTGACATGGTCTAGGGGAACTATATCTACAATATACACTATTTGGGTTAAATATATAATGTTCTAATAACCCTCTATTCGCTCACAAACTCTACCGTAAATGCGCATACCACGCGCCAAGGCGCATGGCCGTTGAAGCTCCGTTACGCAAAGTGCGGATATGCGCACGCACGGCAGAGCGAGTGCACGCGCAGCGGGCATGTGCATGGGGTTAGTATGTTAGGCATGCATTACAATATTTTTCGACTTTGACAGTCCAACCTTTGGCAGTCAACAATAACTGCCACTATCTAAACATTAAACGGAAAAATATACAATACAATATCTATAAATGATTGAGTGGTAGGAGGAGATGAGTAGGCGGGAAATGTATGGCCTAGTGGGACAGTAAAAGCATGTATGTATGAAATTCATGTCTGAGGGGCATGTATCATCGTGCCGTGCACGTTCTAGATAAGCTTCAAGGTATTGCGAAGTATACATTAAATCCTTCTTATCCCGTATTAAGGGTCTGTAAGTGGGCCAACAAACACTACCGAGCTCTTTTCGGCTTCTTGTTCCAACAAATGGAGTGCACATTTAGTTGATGATACATGGAGGGGGAACATATGTGAATGTAAGTATGTGGATATCACCTGTCGACTATGTGTGATACTACCTGAAGGTTGTAGAGATGAAGATAAGACACGTATCACAAATACATTCACATAACATTTGTGCAATCGTTCTTGGGTGTTGGTTGAAGTCTTGTCCGAATGGGTGTATCCTTGCTGTGGGTGATAATCAAAAGTCTTTAAAAGTCTTTAGAATGTTCATCAAAGTCTTTAGAATGTCCATCAAAGTCTTTAGAATGTCCATCAAAGTCGTCTTCCGAATGAATGTATTTTTCTTGAGGGGAAAACAAAGGAGAAACGGGTGAAAGAAACGGACCGTGGAATCACGTCTTATCACAACATTGTCTCGATTGATGGGTCATAAATTAAATCAGTTTGTTTGACAATGCCCCCGCTCCTCAAACTCATCACTTTGGTACTACGCTTGCGCCGCGTTAAAAATCGAACACATCTAAATATCAAACCAATCATTACGATGACTCCCAGGATACAAAGGAGAAACTTTCCTACACTCACGATAACATTTTGAGCTCATTCTCCTAAACCTGAGAACCAATTGCGTGGGTTCAACCATGAAACCCAGCCGGTCAGTTCATTACGCACAGAAGTAAGGGTAAGGTTGTGTCTCCTTCGGAACTCCCATTTCAATTGCAAGATATCGTCCATCTTTTGATCTATAACCTCGGTTGGGTCATCAGTGCTGTTTGTAATGTACGTGCAGCACTTCACACCATACTGAGTTGCTAGGGTGACACAGTACCCGCCTGTCACCGCTGTGATGTAATTGAGAACCATCCTGTGCTGGATCAGTTCCGTTTTGTAAGCTTGCAACTCCCTCCCTGTGGGGCAGATGTATTAAGCCTGGAGAAGTGATAAAGTGAAAGGTGATAACGCACCAGCCAGTCAGCTCCTAATTGTCATTTTTCAAACCAAGCCTGTGACATGGTAGTTAGGAGCTGATTGGCTGGTCCTTTATCACCTTCCACTTTATCACTTCACCAGCCTTAATAAATCTGCCCCTGTATACCTGAAGGTGTCATCATACATCTCGGTGATATTATCTATCAGGTTCGCTAGCGCATGAATATACCTAAAATTTATAATTCCTCTGGTGGTACGGGTGATATCTAACGCGAGTAGGAATTGAATCCCGGTGGATTCGTGGATCAAATCAGAGGCTGCGTGCTCTGTCCTATCTATAAGGTGTCTCTTAACGATGTGTTCATAATGAATGTGAGTGTAAGGAGCTTGAGCATTGCGGTGAACGTCTTTCATTTATTATGGGTTATGGTCATTACTTCTGGCAACACTCTTCCAATGTAACACAATCCCTCTGAGTTTGGGGAAAGCCACTTATACGCCTTCCTCCCACATATGAAATATGCATCATCGGGGAGAACATATGGTACAGAATATGACATTACCATATTGCAAACCTTCCAGGTGAAAAATCCTATCCCTAACTCTCTCATCTGTTCAGTACACGTATCAGGCTGTATGATATGCGCACAGTACCCTGGAGATACTTCTCCAACCCGCATGGTCCTACTTCCTAGAGTATACCTGTACCGAAAATATCTCCCACCGTCGGCTACTTGGCGTATAAGTTCTGAGTCTACGGCTCTGTGTGAAAATGCCATGGTTTGGTTGTTCCATGTCACTTCCCAATTTCCCGGCTTTCGGGGATTGGAAATATTAAAACATACTAAGGACCTATCCACATGATATTGGTGGAGCTTCAAACTAGGAGGCCTAGAAATATTAAATTTCTTGTCCACCGGTCTCCCACCCCTTAATTCAAGTACCTCATCTATTGTTAAAGAGTATGGCACTAGTCCTGACTTGCTCTGACCTTGAGGTACTTGTGAGCACACCCAGCATTCTTTTTGGTTTAAAACCTTACCCACTAATGAGTGATAGTCACTCAATGGATGACGGTCCATGTTGATATTAAGGCTGGACTGACATCTCTGGATGCACCCGTCCTCAACTATGTTTTCACAGTTACTACAAATACAATTTTCCTCAGCCAATAACCCTTCACAGTGCCTCCTAGTTTCGTGACTACCAGATCGTTTTCTGATACTCGCCTTTGCTCGGTGAATGTGTTGCTCTTGGAATTCTACAAATCCGTCCTTGTCATCAGAACCCATTCCAGATCCTTTCTCGACCTCTCTGGTACTCTCACCGACACAGACTGCTCTGGTCAGCAACAGGGTCAACAGGAAAACCCAGAATGCAGTCTCTTGGGGTAAGTCCATCTTGCTAAGGGGAGAGAAAAAAGAGCAAGGAAGAGGGTAAGGAGGGTAATGGGAGATGGAGAAAATAATAAAAAGGAAAGAGAAAATTTTGTGCGACAACCGCCTCTGGTCTTGTAGTTCTCTGTGCTCAGGTGCCGTGACAACAGTCCTGCCTCTCAACCTTCCCGGAACAAGCACTCCAGTGATACGATTTCCTCTACACTCTGCTCTCTGTCACGGGCTTTCTCTGGGTCAGCAACCTTCTTACAGTGGGACGAGTGGACCCAAGTCTCTCTCTCGGCAACCTTCAATGCTGTCGTGCTGGTTAGTAAGACTTGGTTCGGTCCTTCCCACCGGTCAATAAGGCAACCTGAGCGTAGAAAATTTCGAATCATTACATAATCCCCAGGTTCAATGTCATGACAATTACTGTCTGGTAGGTCAGGAATCACCAGCTTTAGATTGCTGTTTTGATTCCTCAACTGCTTGCTAATCTTATCCAAATATTTTACAGTTACTTCGTTATTGCATTTCAAATCATCCTGGGGGTCATTCATTACATGGGGTTGTCGACCAAAAAGAATCTCAAAGGGTGATAGGTTAAGGGGGGACCTGTGAGTGGTTCTGATGCTGTACAATACAAGTGGCAAAGCTTCTGGCCACAACAATCCAGTTTCAGCCATCACTTTGCTCAACTTGTTCTTAATAGTGCTGTTTACTCTTTCCACTTTCGCACTCGCCTGTGGGCGGTACGGAGTTTGCAGTTTACTATTAATTCCCATTAGTTTGCACATAACATGAAAGACTTCACCTGTAAAATGGGTACCCCTATCACTTTCAATTATCCTAGGGATACCATATCTGCACACAAATTCCTGCACAATTTTCTTTGCAGTAAACGTAGCAGTATTTGTGGCAGCCGGGAATGCTTCTACCCAATTTGAAAACACATCAAAACAAACCAACACATACTTTAAATTTCTGCAGGGTGGCAACTGTATGAAATCAATTTGTATTACCTGAAAAGGGCCGTCTGTTGGCGGGATATGGGATGGTTCTGTTGGTATTGACTTTCCAATATTCTTCCTCAAGCAGATAAGACATGTCATTGCTCTCTTACCCGCATGAGAAGAGAATCCTGGCGCACACCAGTAGGCTCTTACCGGTTTACACATACCCTCTTTGCCCAGATGAGTCAGACCATGTGCCGCCTCAGCTAAACTTGGAAGGTATGCTCTGGGGGCTACTGGCTTACCCTGTCCATCTGTCCAGAGTCCTGAGGACTCCTGGCCATACCCTTTTGACCTCCAGACTGCCTTTTCCTGTGGAGAACACAAATTTTGCATTTCACTTAATTTTTGTGTGTTGACGGTATTGAATACCATCAGTTGTGTGATGTCTGTCTGTATAGGGGTGCTGGCTGCTGATTTAGCAGCTTCATCTGCCCGGCTGTTACCAAGTGACACTTGGTCTTGACTGTAAGTGTGGGCTTTGCACTTGATAACAGCCACTCTGTCTGGTTCTTGTATCGCTGTTAGAAGTCTCTTGATGTGGGTCGCATGCGCCACGGGTGTGCCAGCTGCCGTCATGAAATTTCTGAGGCGCCATAGGGCCCCAAAATCATGCACTACTCCAAAGGCATACCTAGAATCTGTGTAGATATTGGCTGATTTACCCTTAGCCAATTCACATGCTCTGGTTAGGGCGACCAGCTCAGCAACTTGTGCTGAGTGCAGTGGGCCCAGGGGTTCCGCTTCTATGATACCTTTGTCATCTACGACTGCGTATCCAGTACACAAGTCTCCCGAGTCCGTCTGTCTGTGGCAACTACCGTCAGTGTAAAAAGTAAAATCTACGCCTTCCAGTGGGTTGTCACTAATGTCGGGTCTTGCAGTGAAAGTTTGGTTCAGATATTCCATACAATCATGTGTCAGTTTCTGTACTAAATCCTCCTTCACCATCACTCTCATCCCCACCCTTTGTGCCTGTCCAGGCACACCTGGGAGATAAGTTGCAGGATTTAGTGCGCTGCATCTCTTTATGGTGATGTTTACAGGGGCCAATAGTTCTAATTCCCACCTTGTAAACCGTGCTGATGAGACATGTCTGGTTTGGGCAGAATTCAGTAAGGCTGACACTGCATGAGGTGTATGGATGGTCAGGTTGTGCCTTAACACTACGTCTTCGCTTTTACTCACTAGCAAAGCCATCGCTGCAACACTTCGCAAGCATGTGGGGAGAGACCGTGCTACGGTGTCCAACTGTGCACTGTAGTAGGCTACCGGCCTGCTGGCATCACCATGTCTCTGGGTTAAAACACCTGCCGCACACCCAGCACTCTCCGTACCGTACAACTCAAAGGGTTTCCCATAATCTGGCATACCTAATGCAGGTGCCTGTGATAGGCACTGTTTGACTCTCTCAAATGCCAGTTCGGACTCATCTGTGTGCGAAATCCGATCTGGTTTGTTTGAAGAGACCATCTCTTGTAAAGGTAAAGCTAGTATGGAGAACCCTGGGATCCAGTTTCGGCAGTACCCACACATTCCTAGGAAAGTGCGGATCTGTTGCTGGGTTTGTGGCAGAGTCATGTCGCGAATCGCCTATATTCTATCAGCGGTGAGGTGTCTCAGTCCTTGTGTTAAGCAATGTCCCAAGTATTTCACTTTGGTCTGGCACAACTGTAACTTATCCTTTGAAACCTTGTGTCCCGTATTAGAAAGGTGAAACAGAAGCTGTTTCGCGTCTTTCAAGGACGATTCGAGTGAATCAGAACACAGCAGTAAGTCATCTACATACTGTATTAATACTGATCAGCTCTCAGGTTGAAAGGATTGTAAACAGTTATGCAAAGCCTGGGAGAAAATACTTGGGCTATCAATGAAACCTTGGGGTAGGCGAGTCCAAGTGTACTGTACTCCTCTGTATGTAAATGCAAACAAGTATTGGCTGTCAGGGTGCAGAGGGACCGAAAAGAAAGCAGAACAGAGGTCAATGACAGTGAAAAATTTCGCAGTAGGAGGAATTTGCATGAGGATGACAGCTGGATTTGGCACTACGGGGAATTGGCTCTCAACTATTTTGTTTATCCCCCTTAGATCCTGCACTAGCCTGTAACCCCTCCCCCCACTCTTTTTCACAGGGAAGATGGGACTATTGGCAGTGCTGGACGTCCTAACTAGAATGCCCTGTTGTAGCAAGCGCTCTATGACTGGGTACACTCCTAATTCCACCTCTGGCTTCAGAGGATACTGTGGGATTTTTGGAGCTATCCTACCATCTTTTACTTGCACCACTACAGGAGCTACATTTGCCATCAATCCAGTGTCTTGTCCATCTTTGGTCCAGAGGGATTCCGGTATCTGGGAGATCATTTCCTCTACCTTGGATGGGCACCTGTCTATAACAGCAGAGTGTGACATTAACCTTTGTGGAGTGTCTAACATATCCTGCACTTCCTGAACGTGATTCTCGGGTATATCTAAGAAGACACCCTCAGGAGTACAATATATGACACACCTCATCTTGCACAATAAATCTCTCCCAAGTAGATTAGTCGGAGCCGATGCAGCTAGCAAAAAGGAGTGCTTGGTCTGCAAAGGCCCTATCGTAATCTCTGCTGGTTTACTTAAAGGATAGTGTTGCACTACTCCTGTTACCCCCATTGCTGAAATTGTTTTACCCGTGGTCTTCATACCTACCGTTGAATTTAACACTGACCTGGCCGCCCCTGTATCTACAAGGAAAGGTAGTGATCTACCAGCTACATTAACTGTAACCTCGGGTTCATTTCCAAGGCTAGCAATCAACTTTTCTGGCTGCAAACTACAGGTTTGGCCTAACCCCTATTGTAAGTTGTGACCCTCCCGCAGCGCGCTGGCAGCTACAATATGTGAGGGTGGTAGCTGAGAATTCCCAGAGGTCTGCCAGTCCTTCCTAGGTTGGTACCTCCTTGTTTCCCCTGCATGTGGCTCGTAATTCCTCCTATGCGGTCCCTGATCCCAATTTCGTGTGTCATACTGTGAGTCATGTTCTGGTCTAGGGGGTCGATATACCTTATGTGGGTCTTTAAAATTACAGTTCCGTGCGTAATGTCCTTCCCTCTGACATTTATAACATTTTATTACATACGACTTACCATCAGGGGTCTGGGGTTTAGGCTGATGTGGCTTCGTTGTCAGGGCTTTTATACTCTGTCATCAGCTTATCCCCCTGTGACTCCCTGTGCCTAATGATGTTCCGATGATGCTCAATAGCGGACTCTCTTAATGCAGCCACCGAGGTACCTCTCCAGTTAGGTTGAGTGGTTTGTACCCTTGTTCTCAACGTTTCCTTCAAGCCGTCCATTAATACGGACACCGCTACCTCCCTATGATGTACATTTTCCTTAATATCCGCGACCCCAGTGTATCTAGCCAGTTCCTGCAGTGCTCGATGGAAATATTCAGAAGCAGTTTCACCTTCTTTTTGTCTAATGGAGAAGATTTTATTCCACTTGATAACAGTTGGGAAGTATACTCCTAATTGCAGATTGATCTGTTTTACGTTCTCCTGATTGTATTCATCAGTGAGAGGTACCTCTGCGTCTAATTTACAGTCAGCAATGAATTTCACAGGGTCAATATTGGAGGGCAAACATGCCGTAGCACTGTCCGCCAATCTATGTTTGTGGGTTCGGTGGCGTTAACTAGTTCTCTAATAAACCTCTGACATGCGGCTAGATCTTTTCTGGGATCGGGAAATTCAGACATAATTGTCCTCAATTCTGTCCAGGACCAGGGGCAATGCATAGCAATGTTCCTGACGGGAGTGATTCCCTGAGCGTCAGTCTTCCCATTGGGGATCACCCTGACAGGATTTAGTTCAATTACATCATTCTGGGTTGCTTCTACAATGTGAGGTGCAATTGTCTCTGCATAATGTACTGTACCGTACTTACCTGTGGACACGACCTCACCTGTCCCTCCGCTAGGAGCCTTTGCTACTGCTCTTACTGGTTGGGCCGTGCCCACTTGTGTGTCTTGTATGGTGGCTGCTAGAGAGAGTGTCGATATCGTGCTGGGCTCATCTTCTTGGTCGCAGTCCTGAGGGAAGTTTAAGATGGGATACAACTTGCACGGGTTAGTATTAATACATTTATTAAGTTCACTCTTATCATATATTAGTATGCCATTCTCTGTAGCCACTTTCTCTCCTGTAATGTACGGTGGTGGTGCATTTGCTATCCGTTTCCTGCTAGGGTTGAAACCAGCTGTTTGAGCTAATCCCGTTTGCATATCACCATCCTGTTGCCATAAATGTAAACAATCTGTATGTCTAATCCTTTGTTTTCTGGATTTTATTAGACATATCCTTCTCCTTAAATTTTGCAACACCTCTGGACTAAAACTGCCTACCTTAGGGAATGGTTCCCTATCTTCCACATTCATATGTTCCCATTCATTGCATAAAACCTCTGCGTGTGATCCATATTTCTCACACATTATGTACCTCATCGACCCCTTGTGCTGCGGAATATCAACCTGAACCCTGGTTGATCGTCCCTTACTTGAGCAACTGGCCCCCATTCTTTGCAGGTATTGCCTTCTCAGCTAATTCCTACAAAAACCAAAATACTCAGTGGTAAGGCGACGGTGAAAGTTCTCAGAGCGCTCTCACCCACTCACGCCCACGTTGGCCAATACACCTAAGCACTGTCCTCAGCACCGGTCGTACCCAACCTAGGGCCCTATGTAACCTCTATTTACTGAGAGTGTGTGGGAGTGACTTACCCTTCCCAGTAAATATCGGTCGTTGGAGATTTCCTGAGTGACCAGCGAAACTCCCTTAAAATAAAAAACTGTTACACAAATCACGTTGCGTGTGCTACAATTAGCGTCTATGATCCCGCAATTTTACGCAAATGGCGTAATGGGTATCAAGTTGAACTAACTATTGCACAAACTAACGCGCGGTACAATCGCACGGCGTATAAGTAACTGTTACTTATCCGCTGTACGACCAATGGGATAGATTTTCAGGCTGCGAAACCTCAGCCGGAGCTTTTCAGAACAGGCCTATATGGGTACTACGCTAACCCCCGGGGCTGCGCTCTCACCGCTGACCTTTTAGGCCACGGTATTCAGAGCTTCGCTTGACTTTGTCAGCGGATTTCTGACTTCGCTGACCTCTTGGTCTGCTGTTATACTAATTGCTCCTTTATACCTTTAATCAATGTTAACGTGAGAAAGCCACTCCCACGCCACCAAGTGTCCACTCACCTGATGTGGTCTCTTACGGGATCCCGAATTCCCTGGGTCCACAAAACCTTTATTGTTTGCACACTCACGCTCGTTCACTCATATACACTTTGGTTTTTCTGTACAGAAAATTAACTTTCATTCAGATAAAACAGCCTTAGTCTCAGAGGTGACACAGTAAGAGAATGTTCTTTTAAACTAAATATTGGAAACTGAACAAATTTGTGCTATTATCGCGTGGCTACCGTCTCGCCTAAACTGAAACAATGCTAGTGTGTGATTCGTATTTAGTGGGCGTACCTGTACGCACGTTGCCTAGACACGCCACGTGTGTAGGCCTTTACGTTGCGTACGCAGTCCCGAACGTTGTCCGAGACACGTGTACAAAGGCCGTACGTCCGCAGTACTACAAATCCCACACTTCTATAAATGTAAGCGATATTTAACTATAATCGCTCACTTAACACTACACACAGTTTCCACTGTATCAACCTTTACAACTAGGCCAGGCTGTGTGTGCGTCTTACACTTACTCCCTTAAATATTAACTCTATGTTAACTAAATAGCAACAAATTTTCCAGTACAGGTCAAAATAAATCTAGTAATCAGTGATTATGGCAATGGTGTGAGCAGATATGCAAAGTGCAAAATACAGGTGTATGCGTGTGTTGCGTGCGCATTTGGCGCCAAAACAGAAATTTACAGATTTTAAAAAGAAAAAATAGCTTTTGCGTTCTTACCTTACGGATCCCTCCAGCATCCCTTCAAACCATGCAGGGCAGACGCTTATTTAATCAGCACTTATTATATCCCCCAACCAAGAGAAGGTTTACAGGGGATACCTCTCCGCCCTTTGCTGATAGATAAAGTCTGCGAAAACTCTGCTAGGCTGCGGGTATGAGAAGGAACCGGACGAGCACCCAATTGATAATGTTGATATTATCTTAGACCGCAAAGCTATACCCCTGAGTACACAATTACCGTTGAGCCGCTAGACTACGTGCACGTGCTACGCGCTTTGTACACTATTTGCGTACAGAGTCCCGCACGTGGTACGAACGTCACGTACACACGCCGCGCTGAGTGTACGGAGTACGCTCAGCGTGTGCACACACAATAGATAACCTTTAGACCTTGTTAATGATATAATGTAATGATATGCTTACACTTTAAACCCTTAATAGTAAAGTACTGCAATGATGTTATACCTTTGAACCTTAAGTAGCGCTGACGGTATAAAGTATCCGCAGTGCGTACACCTTATCAATGCTTATACACCTTATACAGATAAATCAACTTTAAAGCCCATGCAGGAAAGTGAAAACACAACACCGATTTGTAATTGAAACCACCGGGTTCTAAGGCCACAGTGGATTGATTCCAAAAGATAAAAAACAATACAATTTATACACTACAGGCTAACAAGTAAATCTAAACAGAATAATGGCTACAGAGAATGTACGTACGTGAGAATGTTTCGCAAGCGCAACCCGGCTCGGTCCTCCGCTGGTCATACAGATAGCGTTTAGAGTCTTCTGACCGGCCAGGCAACAATGGTCCTTTTATACACAACAGGCATACACAATACAATGGTCACTGTAATCTCATTGTTCATTGGACACAGGGATATGTCTCTACATTACAGAAAAGGTCATAGGTGGAGTTGAAAAGGTGGGCGATGTCTTCCCCAACTGCTCTTGTGGGTGGTATCCTCTGGATTCCCGCCGCATATGTAATTTACAGTAAATACAGTTAATGTTCATATTCTACTTTTGTACATAACTATACGCAGGAACAAGCGATCTTTCTCTAACTAACACCGGAATGTTACCCTCAAAATACCCTACAGCTGTTACCCTCAAAATACCCTACAGCTGGATACTAGACATCACCTTCCAACCTTTATCTGACCCTTCCTATCATGCAAAGGCGAATCTCTCTGTCCAGGAACTGTTTAAACTAATAATACTCGCTGACATGGTCTAGGGGAACTATATCTACAATATACACTACTTGGGTTAAATATATAATGTTCTAATAACCCTCTATTCGCTCACAAACTCTACCGTAAATGCGCATACCACGCGCCAAGGCGCATGGCCGTGGAAGCTCTGTTACGCAAAGTGCGGATATGCGCACGCACGGCAGGCATGTGCATGGGGTTAGTACGTTAGGCATGCATTACAATATTTTTTGACTTTGACATGTTATTAGTAAGAACTCCCACCCCAACAAATAAGTCTACTGCCCACTTGGTCGCCAAGCACTCCTATTCTACAGCTGAGTACTTGCGTTCCCTGGGCAGCCGTTTCTGACCTAAGGTAGAGGATGGGGTTTTCTTCCCCTTCTACCATTTGGAAAGGACTGCCCCCAATCCTGTGTTTGAGGCATCTCTCTGAAATATCAATTGCTTCTTGAAATCAAGAGCCTGTAAAATTGGCCCTACACATAAGGCATGCCTTTAATCCTGCCTTGCAGCCTCTGCATTACTTTGCGACTAAGACACATTTTTGTGGGAAAAAAACACTAAAAAAGATGTTTGGCACTACCTAGTCACACGGCACTCACACGTTCTCTGTAACTCGACTTGTAGTGCACGGAGCAAAGATGTTAGAGGACACATCTGTATTTCACCTCCACTGTTCAAGTGGCACACTTCTCAGGTTTAGCAGTAAATCCGTGTGCCTGTAAAGACTGTAACAGTACCTCTACGCTTGCAAGGTGGGACTCCCACTCAGAACTATATATGACTACTGTATGTCGTCTAGATATGCAGTTGCATATTCTCTGTGAGGTTGCAGCAACTTGTTCATACAGTAGCTTTCTGGAAAGTTGCTGGAACTCAATGAAAACCAAATGGCAGCAGTTTGTACTGAAATAATCCTTCAGGAGATGACTGTTTTGAGTTTAGCAGCCTCAGTCAAAGGAATCTGCCAATACCCTTTTGTCAAATCTAGAGTGGGGAGATACTAGCTGTTTGCTAGGTTCTCCGCCAGCTCGTCCATCCGGGGCATAGGGTAGGAATCAAACCAAGAAACATTTAACTTGCGAAAAATCATTACAGAATCTTAAAGCACTCGTTTTAGGCACTAAAACAATGGGATTGTTCCATTCGCTGTTTGATTCCTCTATAATCCCTAGGTGCAGCATCTCCTCTTCTTCCTATTTTACCACTGCGCGTTTTACCTCAGGTATACAGTATTGCCTCTGTTTTATTACCACCCCTGGAGGAGTAACAATATCATGCTGGATGATTTGGGTTTTTCCTGGAATGGCAAAGAATACATCTTAGTACCGTGCCACTAAGATCACCACGTCCTGTTTCTGGCTAGGTTTAAGGGTCACTGCAATGGGTACCTGACATTCTGGGGTTTTTTTTGCCACTAAAGCGTGCTAACCAGCACTATTTCCAAGGCTTTAACAGGTTTACATGGTAGATTTGTACCTTCTTCCTTCTACCCTCCTGTTGAACCCTATAATTATCAGGTCCTACTGCCTCTATGACTTCATAAGGGTCTTGCCATTAAGAATTTTAATTTACTTTTACTGGTGGGCACAAGAACCAGTACCTTGTCTCCCAGTTGACCACGGTCACGTCAGAATTATTTTTTTGAAGCTGTTGGGCTCATTCAGGAGTGGCGCAATTTGCCTTACACGGCCATACAATTGGGACACAAAGTGAATGTTAGGTTCTAGATATGATTGCTGTTGCCACCCTTCTTTTAACAGATCTACAGTAAAAACCCTCTAGGTTGCCTCCCATAGAGGAGTTCAAAAGGGCTAAACCCCATAGAGGATTGTGTCACCTCTCATAATGCAAACATTAAATAGGGTAGGAGTAAGTCCCAATCTCGCTTTTCTTCAGACACCGACCTTTTTATCATCGGTTTAAGGGTCTGGTAAAAAGTTTCTACCAGGCCGTCTGCTTGCAGGTGGTAAACTGAGGTAGTAATCCTATTCACCTTTAACAGTCGGCACAAATCCTCTATTAATTTAGAGACAAAAGGTGTACCTTGGTCCATTATGACTTCTTTCGGTATTCCCAGACAGGTGTACAGTGTCAATAATTCCCAGGCAATGGTGCTAGATTTCATATTCAGTAGTGGTATGGCCTCCGGTAATCTGGTGGCATAGTCCACTACCACATATTGATGCTCTCAAGCAGATTTCTCATCCGGGCCTATCGGGTCCATACCAATTCTCTCAAAAGTCACAGAAATGACAGGGAGGGG
This sequence comes from Pseudophryne corroboree, assembly GCF_028390025.1. NCBI lineage: Eukaryota > Metazoa > Chordata > Amphibia > Anura > Myobatrachidae > Pseudophryne > Pseudophryne corroboree. The sequence continues at coordinate 621,841,344 of NC_086448.1, read as the reverse complement.
AATCTGGAGCCCACCTGGCCGGGGCGCTGTCTTCTGGCACACTGGGCATTCCAGACAATGGGAGTTATTCAGGTCACATTGCTAATCGATGCGACTGCAATAACCCCGTTGGCAGCACTAGTGTGCATGCTCAGATCCTGTCTTGCGCGTGCACTAGCAGTCAATGCGGTCTGATTGTGGGGTATGTGGGGAAAATGGGGGCGGGTCGGCTACAGTTTGAGGGTGACTGTATGACATTGCACGCAGCTGCTCCGCTCAAGAAAATGGTGGCGGTCTGTCTGCATATGCAGCTTAGGGGATCGTACACAGTTGCTGCGACTGCTGTTAAATTGCAGTAGAAGCCACTGGGCAGGCCACTTATCATGCTGGGCGTCCTTTCCCTGCAATGGGCGGCCCCCAGCATGCGATAGAAAGGATTTCAGATTCTGGTAAAAAGCAGGATCTGCAATCCTTACTGAATAACCCCCAATATCTTTTTACTGCGGCATGAATACCAGGCCAAAAGTACCTTAACTGTATGCGCTGGAGAGTTTTCTCCTCCCCTTAATTGCTACTCCATAGATGCATGTTTGCCTTCCCTAATACCAACTGCTTGTGTTTACGGGGTACTAATAACTGGTCTAACCTTTTAGCCTGCAGAGAGGTTAAACAGTACAACAAGTCATTTTTCAAAATTAAATATGGTACACCTTCTGGTGGCAAAGCAGCAACCACTTAATCTTTAACTACAACCACATTTTCAAAAGCATTAATCAGATTTCTATCATCTTGTTGATCTCGGCCAAAGTCTTTTTAAAGACACTTGCTCACCACCAGGTGACTACTGGGCTTCACTCTTTTTCCCTCCTGCGATTCACTGAGCAAGGAAGATTTCACGGTCGCCATGCTCTGGTAACCCATGGTCATGCCACATAATCACCTCCTGCAGCAACAGAATATCACGGCCCAGGATCAACGGATAAGGTGGTCTGGAGGTCACTGCAGATTCCACCTTCACTGGCTGGCCTTTTATTATTAGGGTCATGACACCCATAGAGTGGGAATAGAACCTGTGGTGAGCCACCGAGCCCGCTGCATGGCGAGCGCAGCAAGCCCGCAAGGGGCTTCGTTTCGCTCACCGCCAGGATCCCGACTTCCAGTCACCCAATCCCAACCTGTGTCCTGCAGTGCGTCTCGCTGCCGCTGTGGGTGGATCCATGTAGGATTTGCTGCAGATCCCATACAGCAAATTTATTCCCTGTTTGGGCGCCACATGTGACAGAAATCAAACAGGGTAAAGTCCAACAGTTTTTTTTATTTCTACCTCTGCAGTTTACAGATAAATATGCAGGATTTGTAGGTCAGGTTTACAGGCAGATCTCGTAACAGCAGATAACAGTTCAAATACTGGTAATCACAAACAGTGCATGTTTCAAATTGCTCCTAACGTAACACCACACTCCCACCTATCGCCTTGGCACTAACTACCATCAGGAGCAATGTCTCTGTTCACTGAAAACATACTTAGGCAGATTATAGCACCTTAAAGGCAGATTACAGGTGCTGTTAGTTAATTAGCCTAGCTTCTGTCTGACAACTGAACCCTTTAGTCCTGCTGCTGCTGATCTGCTAAACTTGGGAAATCCTGATGTCCTACATTAACTCCATGTGGAAATATGCTGTCCCTGCCACAATATATATATTCTATTTCAAATTTTTCACAAAACACTGTTTGTATTGTATATCTGAGCGAGTCATATATGTAAAAAGGCAAAAGGAACAGTGGGGCAGATGTATTAACCTGGAGAAGGCATAAGGAAGTGATAAACCAGTGATACGTGCATGGTGATAAAGGCACCAGCCAATCAGCTCCAATATGTAAATTAACAGTTAGGATCTGATTGGCTGCTGCCTTTATCAACTTGCAGATATTACTGGTTTATCACTTCCTTATGCCTTCTACAGGTTGATACATCTGCCCCAGTTATAGCTCACTTATTTATGTTTTTATGTTTCTGTATTTCTTTGTAGATGAAATTATTACAGATGGTATCACCATTTACCTTCTTAGTTCAATTGACCAACTACTACTTTATGCAACAGAAGAAAGAATTACATTTTTACCTCATTATGATACCTTGGTGAAAAGTGGAATGTATGAATATTATGCTAGTGAAGGGCAAAATCCATTACGTAAGTATTTGTTTTATGAACTGATAATCTGCAGAATTAAAAAATATGCATACTGTATGTATTTATACCCACTATACTTTTTCCCAGGTACTGTGAGAAACGCACCTCGTTATGCTTCTACCGTAAACCTACATCTAATGGTTTTCCATACCTCATAACTTTTGAATTGCTCTATGCGGGATCTGCTGTGCCTCAGGTTCGGCCGCGGCTAGAAAGGGGCAGGGGTTTCAAAAGGGTGTGGCTTCAACCGAAGGGGGTGGTGCGTTGCCACATGAAACGCCCCCCATTTTTGTAATTTGGGGGCGTGCTCAGTGCTCCCTGAGCACCTGGGCAGTCCCCGCCTCAGCACGGCATCTAATTCAGTTTTGAACTCCCTATTGTCACCCCCCCCACCCCACCCGTGGGACACTGCGACCCGCGAGTGGGACATTGGGACAGTGTCTGAATAGCGGAACAGTTGGGAGGTATGGCTTTATATGAAATATTAAGTAAACAAAATGCACACTATCTGTTACAATCTTAAAGCAGCAATCCTATACATGCATTTTATTTGTTCTCTCTCTCAGCATCTCGTGTGATGTTGGTATGGGACTCAAGGTCGACACCACTTAGGTCGAAACCTGAAATATGTCGACATGAGCAAAAAGTCAACATGAACAAGGTCGACATGGAAAAAGGTTGACATGAGTTTTATATGTTTTCTCTAACGTCCTAAGTGGATGCTGGGGACTCCGTCAGGACCATGGGGTCTAGCGGCTCCGCAGGAGACAGGGCACAATAATAAAAGCTTTAGGATCAGGTGGTGTGCACTGGCTCCTCCCCCCATGACCCTCCTCCAAGCCTCAGTTAGATTTTTGTGCCCGGCCGAGAAGGGTGCAATCTAGGTGGCTCTCCTGAGCTGCTTAGAATAAAAGTTTAAGTTAGGTTTTTTATTTTCAGTGAGTCCTGCTGGCAACAGGCTCACTGCTACGAGGGACTTAGGGGAGAGAAGTAAACTCACCTGCGTGCAGGATGGATTTGCTTCTTAGGCTACTGGACACCATTAGCTCCAGAGGGAGTCGGAACACAGGTCTCACCCTGGGGTTCGTCCCGGAGCCGTGCCGCCGACCCCCCTTGCAGATGCCGAAGTTGAAGAGGTCCAGAGGTCCAGAAACAGGCGGCAGAAGACTTCCAGTCTTCATAAGGTAGCGCACAGCACTGCAGCTGTGCGCCATTGTTGTCAGCACACTTCATACCAGCGGTCACTGAGGGTGCAGGGCGCTGGGGGGGGCGCCCTGGGCAGCAATGTATTATACCTTTTTTATGGCTAAAATACATCACATATAGCCCTTGAGGCTATATGGATGTATTTAACCCCTGCCAGATCTCACAAACTCCGGGAGAAGAGCCCGCCGTTTTAGGGGGCGGGGCCTATTCTCCTCAGCACACGGCGCCATTTTCCTGCTCAGCTCTGCTGTGAGGAAGGCTCCCAGGCTCTCCCCTGCACTGCACTACAGAAACAGGGTTAAAACAGAGAGGGGGGGCACTTATTTGGCGATATGATTACATATGTGAAAATGCTATAAGGGAAAACACTTGTATAAGGGGTTGTCCCTGTATAATTATAGCGTTTTTGGTGTGTGCTGGCAAACTCTCCCTCTGTCTCCCCAAAGGGCTAGTGGGGTCCTGTCCTCTATCAGAGCATTCCCTGTGTGTGTGCTGTGTGTCGGTACGTGTGTGTCGACATGTAGGAGGACGATGTTGGTGAGGAGGCGGAGCAAATTGCCTGTATTGGTGATGTCACTCTCTAGGGAGTCGACACCGGAATGGATGGCTTATTTAGGAATTACGTGATAATGTCAACACGATGCAAGGTCGGTTGACGACATGAGACGGCCGGCAAACAAATTAGTACCTGTCCAGGCGTCTCAGACACCGTCAGGGGCTTGTAAAAACGCCCATTTACCTCAGTTGGTCGACACAGACACAGACACGGACACTGACTTCAGTGTCGACGGTGAAGAAACAAACGTATTTTCCTTTAGAGCCACACGTTACATGTTAAGGGCAATGAAGGAGGTGTTACATATTTCTGATACTACAAGTACCACAAATAAGGGTATTATGTAGGGTGGGAATAATCTACTTGTAGTTTTTCCTGAATCAGATAAATTAAAGTGTGTGATGATACGTGGGTTTCCTCCGATAGAAAATTATTGGAGGTATACCCTTTCCCGCCAGAAGTGAGGGCGAGTTGGGAAACACACCTTAGGGTGGATAAGGCGCTCACACGCTTATAAAAACAAGTGGCGTTACCGTCTCCAGATACGGCCGCCCTCAAGGAGCCAGCTGATAGGAAGCTGAAAAATATCCTAAAAAGTATATACACACATACTGGTGTTATACTACGACCAGCAATCGCCTCAGCCTGGATGTGCAGCGCTGGGGGGGCTTGGTCGGATTTCCTGACTGAAAATATTGATACCCTTGACAGGAACAATATTTTATTGACTATAGAGCATTTTAAGGATGCATTTCTATATATGCGAGATGCGCAGAGGGATATTTGCATTCTGGCATCAAGAGTAGATGTGATGTCCATATCTGCCAGACGATGTTTATAGACACGACAGTGGTCAGGTGATGCAGATTCCAGACGGCACATGGAAGTATTGCTGTATAAAGGGGCGGTCCATCGGACCTGGTGGCCATGGCAACAGCTGGAAAATCCACTTTTGTTACCCCAAGTCACATCTCAGCAGAAAAGGACACAGTCTTTTCAGTCTCAGTCCTTTCGTACCCATAAAGGCAGGCGGGCAAAAGGCCAGTCATATCTGCCCAGGGTTAGAGGAAAGGGAAGAAGACTGCAGCAGGCAGCCCATTCCCAGGAACAGAAGTCCTCCACAGCTTCTGCCAAGTCCGCAGCATGACGCTGGGGCCATACAAGCGGACTCAGGTGCGGTGGGGGGTCATCTCAAGAGTTTCAGCACGCAGTGGGCTCACTCGCAAGTGGACTCCTGGATCCTACACATAGTATCCCAGGTGTACATTGGAAATTCGAGACGTCTTCCCCTCACAAGTTCCTGAAGTCTGCTTTACCAACGTCTCCCTCCGACAGGGAGGCAGTATTGGGAAAAAATTCACAGGCTGTATTCCCAGCAGGTGATAATCAAAGTACCCCTCCTACAACAAGGGAAGGGGTATTATTCCACACTATATTGTGGTACTGAAGCCAAACGGCTCGGTGAGATCTAAAAGATTTGAACAATTACATACAAGGGTTCAAATCAAGATGGAGTCACTCAGAGCAGTGATAGCGAACCAGGACGATATGGTGTCACTGGATATCTGGGACGCTTACCTACATGTCCAAATTTTGCCCTTCTCACCAAGGGTATCTCAGGTTCGTGGTACAGAACTGTCACTATCAGTTCAGACGCTGCCGTTTGGATTGTCCACGGCACCCCGGGTCTTTACCATGGTAATGGCCGAAATGATGATTCTTCCTAAAAAAAATATGGACGCTTTCCTGATAAGGGCAAGGTCCAGAGAACAGTTGGCGGTCGGAGTAGCACTATCTCAAGTAGTTCTACGACAGCACGAGTGGATTCTAAATATTCCAAAATCGCAGCTTTTTCCGACGACACGTCTAATGTTCCTAGGAATGATTCTGGACACAGTCCAGTAAAGGATGTTTTCTCCCGGAGAAGAAGGCCAGGGAGTTATCCGAGCTAGTCAGGAACCTCCTAAAACCAGGAAAAGTATCAGTGCATCATTGCACAAGGGTCCTGTGAAAAATGGTGGTTTCTTACAAAGCGATCCCATTCGGTAGATTTCACGCAAGAACCTTTCAGTGGAATCTGCTGGGAAAATGGTCCGGATCGCATCTTCAGATGCATCAGCGGATAACCCTGTCTCCAAGGACAAGGGTGTTTTCTTCTGTGGTGGCTGCAGAGTGCTCATCTATGAAAGGGCCGCAGATTCGACATTCAGGACTGGGTCCTGGTGACCACGGATGCCAGCCTGAGTGGCTGGGGAGCAGTCACACAAGGAAAAAATTTCCAGGGAGTGTGATCAAGTCTGGAGACTTCTCTCCACATAAATATACTGGAGCTAAGGGCAATTTACAAGGCTCTAAGCTTAGCAAGACCTCTGCTTCAAGGTCAGCCGGTATTGATCCAGTGGGACAACATCACGGCAGTCGCCCACGTAAACAGACAGGGCGGCACATGAAGCAGGAGGGAAATGGCAGAAACTGCAAGGATTCTTCGCTGGGCGAAAAATCATGTGATAACACTCTCAGCAGTGTTAATTCCGGGAGTGGAAAACTGGGAAGCAGACTTCCTCAGCAGGCATAACCTCCACCCGGGAGAGTGGGGACTTCAGCGGGAAGTCTTCCACATGATTGTAAACCGTTGGGAAAAACCAAAGGTGGACATGATGGCGTCCCGCCTGAACAAAAAACTAGACAGATATTGCGCCAGGTCAAGGGACCCTCAGGCAATAGCGGTGGACGCTCTGGTAACACTGTGGGTGTACCAGTCAGGGTATGTGTTCCCTCCTATGCATCTCATACCAAAAGTACTGAGAATCATAAGAAGGAGATGAGTAAGAACGATACTCGTGGTTCCGGATGGGTCAAGAAGGACTTGGTACCCGGAACTTCAAGAGATGCTCACGGAAGAACCGGGGCCTCTACCTTAAGAGAGGGCCTGCTCCAGCAGGGGCCTTGTCTGTTCCAAGACTTACCGCGGCTGCGTTTGACGGCATGGCAGTTGAACGCCGGATCCTGAAAGGGCATTCCAGATGAAGTCATCCCTACCCTGGTCGAAGCCAGGAAGGATGTAACCGCAAAACATTTTCACCGCATTTGGCGAAAAATATGTTGCGTGGTGTGAGGCCAAGAAGGTCCCTACAGAGGAATTCCAACTGGGTCGTTTCCTACATTTCCTGAAAACAGGACTGTCTATGGGCCTAAAATTAGGGTCCATTAAGGTTCAAATTTCGACCCTGTCGAATTTCTTCCAGAAAGAACTGGCTTCAGTGCCTGAAGTTCAGACGTTTGTAAAAGGGGTACTGCATATACAGCCTCCTTTTGTGCCCCCAGTGGCACCTTGGGATCTCAATGTTGTTTTGAGTTTCCTAAAGTCACATTGGTTTGATCCACTCACCACTGTGGAATTAAAATATTTCACATGGAAGGTGAAGATTCTATTAGCCCTGGCTTCGGCCAGGCGTGTGTCAGAATGGGCGACTTTATCATATAAAAGCCCTTACTTAATTTTTCATTCTGACAGGGCAGAATTGATGACTCGTCCTCAATTTCTCCTTAAGGTGTTTTCTGTTTTTCACATGAACCAACCTATTGTGGTACCTGCGGCTACTAGGGACTTGGAGGACTCCAAGTTACTTGACGTTGTCAGGGCCCTGAAAATATATGTTTCCAGGACGACTGGAGTCAGAAAATCTGACTCGCTGTTTAGCCTGTATGCACCCAACAAGATGGGTGTTCCTGCTTCTAAGCAGACGATTGCTCGCTGGATTTGTAGTACAATTCAGCTTGCACATTCTGTGGCAGGCTTGCCACAGCCAAAATCAGTAAAAGCCCATTCCACAAGGAATTGGGCTCATCTTGGGCGGCTGCCCGAGGGGTCTCGGCTTTACAACTTTGCCGAGCTGCTACTTGGTCAGGGGCACACCCTGACTGAGGAGGACCTGGAGTTCTCTCATTCGGTGCTGCAGAGTCATCCGCACTCTCCCGCCCGTTTGGGAGCTTTGGTATAATCCCCATGGTCCTGACGGAGTCCCCAGCATCCACTTAGGACGTTAGAGAAAATAAGAATTTACTTACCGATAATTCTATTTCTCGTAGTCCGTAGTGGATGCTGGGTGCCCATCCCAAGTGCGGATTGTCTGCAATACTTGTACATAGTTATTGTTACAAAAATCGGGTTATTCTTGTTGTGAGCCATCTTTTCAGAGGCTCCTTCGTTGTTGTTATACTGTTAACTGGGTTCAGATCACAGGTTGTACGGTGTGATTGGTGTGGCTGGTATGAGTCTTACCCGGGATTCAATATCCTTCCTTATTATGCACGCTCGTCCGGGCACAGTATCCTAACTGAGGCTTGGAGGAGGGTCATGGGGGGAGGAGCCAGTGCACACCACCTGATCCTAAAGCTTTTATTATTGTGCCCTGTCTCCTGCGGAGCCGCTAGACCCCATGGTCCTGACGGAGTCCTCAGCATCCACTACGGACTACGAGAAATAGAATTATCGGTAAGTAAATTCTTATTTTTTTTTTTTGGTGTCGTTTTCTCCGTAATGTGACCGGTAACCCCAATTAGTGCACCGTGTCCCCTCACATGGCGAGCTTCGCCCGCCATGCTTCGCGCAAGGTGCCTTGCTCCGCTGCCGCTGCGCTCTGCACAGGTTACCGTTGCCAATTGTAGTCCACGTGGATCGTAAAGTATGAAAAGGAAAAAAAAATAAAAAAAGGGGAAAAATTTGAAAAACTCATGTCGACCTTTTTTTTAGGTGTCGACCAATTGGTGTCGACCTGGAGTCCGGATACCATGTAATGTAGAGGTGAGAGAGGGATTGATAGCTCGGTGACTATCCAGAGCTTCTCTGCTTATTACATCATGTCATGAGACTGGTAGTCACAAGACACAGTGAAAAGTATGCATCATTATAAATCATTAATTGCACCCTGGAGAAACAAATATAGGAAAATATGGTAAATACCAAACTTGTTCTTCCAGCCATCCATTTATTTTTCCCCTGTAATATTTAATCATAGGCCCTTACAATGAGTTAACTTCCTTCTTGAGACAGATAAAAAGAAAAAAATATGCACCCTTATGTACAGTATGTGATCTAGCTCCCTCGACCTCCCTGTGTCTCTTGCTGTCTGTAAGCTTATGTAAGTCAGGTAGTGTGTTTTCTGAAGTGCAAGGGTTAACTTCTCCTGCCCCTGTGACACACCATCTGCTTCTGCTAGCACCAGGGAGCCTACTTACTTTGGGCACCCCAGTTTGCTTTCTCCTGCAGCAGATCTGGTTGTGTACAGTACCTTAAGGAAGAAAAAAAAAAACCATGCTAGAATACATCATATGGTAAGTGCTGGGTAGGCTTAAAAGTAATAGATTCAGCAGTCCTAATTTTAGCTGCACTGGTTTTCTAATATTCTCGAAGGCTAGTCTAGTGACAAGTTTAAACTTACTTTTTGGGTATCCTTATAGAAGATAGGGGAAATAAGGATAACAAGTCACATAAAATGTCATCTGTTCAGCTTGTATTATATTTATTGTGTGGAAACTGAAGGGTTTTTGTTTTGTTAATTGGAATTCTCAGACTACAGAAATTAGTTTGCCTCCAGAACTTATTGCATGGAAGAGTGACTACTATTGTCAGTAAGCAGAACTTTTATGATAGGCCAAGGTCTCTCTTAGCCACTTGTCTGGCATGGTCGTATCAGATGCGACCACACCAGGCTGTGCTTTCCCTAAGATGGTCGCATCATATACAACCTGTTAGAAAGCTCACTGTGAGACTGCAGGAAGAGAAGCTTCGGTCACTCTGCTTCCTAGTGCACCCCCAAGTGTATACCGTGCTGCTGATCGGCTGGCCTGGCAGCAACCCCCATCCAGCGGCTGCAGACATTAGCAGCCACTGGGGAAATGTGAAAAAAAACAGCCCTCACCAGTGGCGGCTCGTACTTACTTTTAGTAGGGGGACTGACGCTACCCCTGTGCCCGGAGAGACACATGCGCAATGGATCTAGCAGGTGCCAAGACCAGCATACAGTATGTGCAGATACGGGGGAGAAGAGTGCGCATGCGCAAACACTCGGATTCTATGGACTGCGTCAGCTGCAGCCTATTAAAGCCGTATTGGGCTCCGTGAAAGGCAGTGACTGACTTCCTACAGGAAGCCAGCTCTATGTTTAACGTAGCCCGATCTGGCAGTCTTTGAAGGAAGGGACACTTCCCAATGGGACTGCCTGTAATGTCTGTGACTGACAGGTAAGACTTCTAATAGCAAACATAGAAACATAGAATTTGACGGCAGATATGAACCACTTGGCCCATCTAGTCTGCCCATTTTTTTTATCCTTTAGGTAATCTCAACCCTTTTTGAACCTTAATTCTTTGTAAGGATATTCATATGCCTACCCCAAGCATGTTTAAATTGCTCTACAGTCTTAGCCTCTACCACCTCTGATGGGAGGCCATTCAACTTATCCACTACTCGTTCTGTGAAATAATTTTTACTTAAATTTCCCCTGAACCTGCCTCCCTCCAGTTTAAGTGTATGTCCTCGAGTTTTAATACTTCTCTTCCTTTGAAGAATGTTTCCCTCCTGAACTTTGTTAGAAACTTTCAAATATACCAAAGGTTTTATCATGTCTCCCCTTTCCCTTCTCTCCTCCATACTATACATGTTAAGATCTTTTAGCCTTTCCGGGTAAGTTTTGTGATGTAGGCCATGCACCATTTTAGTTGCCCTTCTTTGTACACTCTCTAATGTATTTATATCCTTCTGGAGATATGGTCTCCAGAACTGGACACAGTATTCCAGATGAGGCCGCACCAATGACCTATACAGTGGCATTATTACTTCTCTTTTCCTGCTACTGATTACTCTCCCTATGCAACCAAGCATCTGACTTGCCTTTCTCATTGCTTTGTTGCATTGCTTTCCTGCCTTTAAGTCACTTGAAATAGTGACTCCTAAATCCCTTTCCTCCTCAGTAGTTTCCATTATAGTACCCTTGATACTATATTTAGCCTTTGGGTTTTTGAGACCCAAGTGCATGATTTTGCATTTTTTATCATTAAACTGTAGTTGCCATGTTCTTGACCATTTTTCAAGCCTAGCTAGGTCATCAATCATTTGTTTTACCCCTCCTGGTGTGTCTACCCTGTTGCATATCTTTGTATCATCTGCAAAAAGGCATACTTTCCCTTCAATACCATTTGCAATGTCACGAACAAAGATATTAAAGAGAACTGGTCTGAGTACAGATCCCTGGGGTACTCGACTGGTAACATTTCCCTCCATAGATTGCACTCCATTTACTACAACTGTCTGTTTCCTATCCTGCAACCAGGTTCTTATCCATTTAACTATTTTATAATCCACCCCCACACTTTCAAGTTTATTTAGCAATCTGCGATGTGGGACAGTGTCAAATGCCTTACTAAAGTCTAGATATGCTACATCTACAGCTCCCCCTTGATCTATAGTTTTCATTACAGAGTCAAAAAAAGCCAATAAGATTTGTTTGGCATGACCTCCCACCAGTAAATCCATGCTGTTTTGGATCCTGTAAGTTGTTTGATTTAAGATATTCCACAACTCTTTCTTTTAGTAGTTTTTCTATTACTTTCCAGTCACTGACGGTCACCGTGAAGTCAGTGCAGTCATGAACTGCATCTGGCTCACTGCCACTGCAGTCCTGCAACCCATAGGTAAAATCTGCCACTGGCCCTCGCCTTTCCTGAGGAGCTGCAGAGAGTAACATGTACCGGAGTTTCTCAGGACAGGATGCACACTCTGCAAGCTCCTGAGGGGCTGTTTGTGAAGCGGGGCATGGCGCCTTGGCTGTCGCAACCGCAGCAAGCCGCACACCCGTGACACTGCCTGAAGGTGGTCATCGTTGGTGAGTACCAACCGGGGCCCCGCTAGTGGGGTCCTCCAGTTTTACTGTGCGGCTGAATGCATGGGTGTGGCATACGGGTCCCTCCTGGAGGGGACCCACTATAGCCCTTACGTGAGACTGTCTAAATATAGTAAACCAAGCATTTATGTGAGGTGGTACATATTGGGAGACATGGCCAGTATAAATATGCAGAAGTAGCTCCGCCGCCATGGCGGGGGGCGAAGCTGCACGAGAGTTGGCTCAGCTGCATTTTGCCGCCTTCCTCTGTAAAGCAGCAGCCTCCACATCTACTCAAAACAGTCCCTGGATTACTGGTACCGGCTTTAGAGGGGGAGAGCCGCTATACTAGTGCACAATAATATCCCTCTGAGGGATTTTATCATATTACAGTTTCACTGTGTTTACACATAAAAACGCTGACCCCCTCACTGGGGCTGTGCAGTGCTGGGTGCGTTGGGGTCCTCTTTCCTGTGTCTCCTCTCACATGCAATAGGGCAGGCTTGCAATATATCTATGTCAGGCTGTGTTGTATGTGTATTACACCAGTTTTTCTGATTCACAATGGTAAAACAGAAGTCATGCAGTGTATGTAATGCTAGATTCTCTTCTACTTCATCTGGCTAAATATCATGTGAGCAGTGTAGTCAACCATCTCAGAATGCTGATTTCAATGTGGGGGAGAGTCCAGAGCCCTCCTGGTTGGGGGATATCAAAAATATGATGTCTGATATGTCATCTCAGCTCACTGCAAATGCAAATAAGACTCAGGAACTACAACAAGCAGTGGCAAGTCTAGCTGCTAAACATCCCTCCCTGTCTACTACAGGTGCACAAAAACGTACTCTACCTGTACTCCTATCAGCTACTGATGATTATATACAGGATGGGGATGATGTAGACCCCATAAGTGGGGATTCCACTGCTACCCAGGGTATTGACCCCCTCATATTGGCTTTTAGGGATGTGTTAAAGCTCCCCCTGGGGGATGCTACTACTCAGCAGTCATTTTTCCTCCCACAAGACAAACTGACAGTCACAATTCCTGATTCCAAGGAATTGGATGGCTTATTTAAAATAGCCTGGAAGACTCCAGATAAGAAATAAATATCAGGTGTCAAAATGGTTTTTGCATATATTCCCCTTTTTCCCTGAAGGCAGGAAATTCTGGGAGGAGTCTTCAGCAGTAGACGTCTGTCTCTCGCCTTTCTAAAAAGGTGGTACTCCCTGCTCCGGGCTCCTTTACGGTAAAGGACCCAGAAGATCGGAAACTTGAAACCACACTGAAATCTATTTACATTGCTGCAGGTGTTGCTCAAAGGCCGGTCATTGCAGGTTGCTGGATGACACATGCAATTCATTCCTGGGCTAATCAAATTAAGGAAGGTCTTCCGGGTGATAAGACCTTAGTTAATACTCTTACTTTCCTGAATCACATTCCGGACACGGCAAGAGTCCTCTGTGACTCCCTTAAAGAGAGTGGCAATATTAATGCTAGGACCACAGCTATGGCTGTGTCTGCGCACAGAGCCATATGGTTGCATCAGTGGATTGCTGATGCTGACTCCAAACGTAATGTGGAATCTCTTCCCTTCACAGGTGAATGGCTCTTTGGAGGTGAATTGGACGCATGGATTTCCAAAGCTACTGCTGGAAAATCCACGTTTCATCCTTTTGGGGGCTCCACCTGCTAGACTTACCTACCTGGGACTGTCTGCTCAGTCCTTTCGGTCCTCCAGATTTCGATCTAGGGCCAGAGGGGCCTCCAACGCAGCTAGAGGCTCCAGAGGTAAACCTAAGAAACCAGCTGTTGCTGGACCTCAGGACCAGAACACCAGCTCTGCTTCCGCAAAGACTTCAACATGACGGTGCCCACCCACCCCAAGAGGATCTCGTGATGGGATCTCGGTTACATCACTACAGCCACATCTGTGACGATTCCTGCCAGGAAGCTTGGGTAAAGGACCTCATCAGGGTTACGAGCTGGAGTTTGATGGTACCCCCCCCCCCCCCCCAACATTTTTTCAAATCAAGCTTACCTGCTTTACAAAATGTGTGGTACGCTACTGATGGCCATCAACAAGTTGGTCAAGTCCCAGCTCATTGTTTCAGTACCCCTACTACAACGAGGACAGGGTTACTACTCCAGTCTGTTCTAGTACCAAAACCAGACGGGTCTGTGAGACCCATTCTGAATCTGGAGTCCTTGAATCCTTATCTGAAGGTTTTCAAATTCAAGATGGAATCTTTGAGAGCAGTGATTGCAGGCCTGGAACAACAGTAATTCCTTGTGCCCCTGGATATCAAGAACGCTTACCTACATATCCCAATTTGGCCTCCTCAAAAGGCCTATCTGAGGTTTGCCCTGCTGAATGAAGGTGATGGCGGAAATGATGTTTCAACTCGGGGATCAGGGGGGTCAATGTTATTCCATTCCTGGATGGTCTCCTGATAAAAGCGAGTTCCAGGGAACTTCTATTGCTCTATATAGATCGTACTATCAAACTTCTGTCACACCACGGGTGGATCCTCAATCTGCAGAAGTCCCACCTAGAACTGTCTCAACGGCTCCTTTTTCTGGGGATGCTACTGGATACTGTAGCACAGAAAGTGTTCCTCCCAGAGAACAAAGTAAGAACACTTAAATAAATGGTTCGCATGGTGCTCCGACCTGCTCGCGTCTCCATTCATCTTTATATAAAATTGTTGGGAAAGATGGTGGCCTTGTACGAGGCTATTCAATTCGGAAGGTTTCATGCCAGACCGTTCCAGTTGGACATCCTGAACAAGTGGTCCGGTTCCCATCTTCAGATGCACCGGATGTTTCGGCTGTCACCTCAGGCCACAATCTTTCTCCTGTGGTGGCTACAGTCTTCCGACCTGCTGGAAGGTCGACTCTTTGGGATTATGCGTGTCTGAGAAGATGGGGAGCTGTCACCCAGTTCCAGGCAGGTGGTTTGCCCAAGAGGCCCTTCTTCCGATCAACATTCTGGAACTTCAAGCTATCTTCAATACTCTGATTCAGGCATCCCCTCTAATTTGGGATCAGGCGATCCAGGTGCAGTTGGACAACGCCACGGTGGTGGCGTACATCAATCGACAAGAAAAGGACAAAAAGCAAGGCCTGCATGTGAGAAGTGTCAAGAATACTACTCTGGGCAGAAAGAAATGCAAGAGCGCTGTCCGCGATCTTCATTCCGGGGGTGGACAACTGGGAAGCAGACTTCCTAAGTCGCCACGACCTCCATCCGCGGGAGTGGGGACTACATCCTCAGGTGTTTCAGCAAATCATTGGCAGGTGGTGATGCCCACAGATCGACTTTATGGCCTCTCGTCTCAGCAAGAAGCTTTGCTGCTATTGCTCACGAACCAGGGACCCGCAGGCGAGCGGGTCATCACCTAGGCCTTACCAGCTGGTCTACCTGTTTCCTCCGATTCCGCTGATCCCAAGGGTGTTCAGGCGGATCAGACATCAAAGAGTGGAAGCAATCTTGATTGCCTCGGATTGGCACCGAAGAACCTGGTACGTGGCTCTTCTGGTTCACCCTTGGCCTCTACCGCTAAGAAGGGATCTTCTTCAACAAGGACCGTTCGTCTACCCGGACTTACGACGGCTTCGTTTGACGGCATGGAAGTTGAGCGGAACATCCTAACTCACAAAGGGCTTTTCAAAAAGGTAATTGCCACTAAGGTGCAAGCCAGAAAACCTGTGACGTCAAAACACTGTCATCATATCTGGCGGAGATGCACATATCCCTCTACAGAATTCAACTTTGGAAGGTTCCTACGATTCCTGGAGGCTGGAGTCAATAAAGGCTTACGTCTGGGATCCATTAAGGTCCAGATTTCAGCTCTTTCCATCTTCTTCCAGAAGAAGTTGTCTCTCTTGCCAGAAGTTCAGACCTTCTTGCAAGGGGTGCTTAACATACAACCTCCATTCGTGCCGCCTGCGACACTTTGGGATCTGGATGTAGTATTACGTTTTCTACAGTCCTCCTTGTTTGAACCTCTGATGACAGTAGAAGATAAGTACCTCACATGGAAAACGGTGATGTTACTGGCCCTGGCTTCTGCTAGGCATGTCTCAGCATTGGGGGCCTTGTCGTGCAAAAGTCTGTACTTGGTCTTTTACGAGAACAGATCGGAGCTCAGGACTAGACAGCAGTTCCTGCCGAAGGTGGTCTCCGCGTTTCACTTAAATCAACCTATAGTGATTCCATCCAGTTCTGACACTTCTGCTCCTCTGGAGGCATTGGATGCTGTGCGTGCCTTGAAAATTTATATCAAAAGGACGGCTCAGATCAGAAAGACTTATTCCTTGTTCGTGCTCTATGATGCGCAGTAAAAGGGGTTGCCCTGCTTCTAAGCAGTGTATTGCTCGTTGGCTTAGGCTTACTGTCCAACAGGCCTATGCGTCGGCAGCCTTACCGGTACCGCAGTCTCTGAAGGCCCACACTACAAGATTGCTGGGCGGGTGCACGTGGAGTCTCGGCCCTGCAACTATGCCGAGCTGCTTCCTGGTCAGTGAAGAACACCTTTGTGAAGTTCTACAAGTTTGATACTCTGACCAAAGAGGATACCCAGTTTGGGCAGGAGGTGCTGCAGATGTCTCCGCACGTTCCTGCCCGTTCTGGAAGCTTTGGGTTATCCCCATCATACTAATGTGTCCCCAATATCCCTTATGGATGTTAGAGAAAATAGGATTTTAAATACCTACCGGTAAATCCTTTTCTCGTAGTCCATAAGGGATATTGGGTGCCCGCCTCTGTGTGGTGACTTTCTGCAGGTTCTCTGTTATGTGTTCCTGTTCAGCTGTTGATGTTAATGTTGCCAGATGTTGCTGGCTAAGTTATATAATGGTGTGCTGGTGTGAAAATCTCACCACTCTTTTTGTTATGTTCCTTCTCTCAAGTATGTCATTCTCCTTTGGGCACGGTTTACCTATAATACCCCTTTCACACAGACAATAGCCGGGTCGCACCCAGGAATGTGTACACGGGTGCTTCCCAGGTGCGACCCTGCTTGAGACCCCTTCAGACTTGCGGCCTGACCCGGCATAGTGCCGGGTTGGTGATGTCACGCTGACGTTACTGGAGGCTGTGCTTGGAGATAATCATCTCCAAGCACTGCCTCCTCCTATGCATAGAACGGGTGCCGGGTCACCTTGACCCGGCATACACGTTCACACTGCGTGCATCCCAGGACGATCCCAGATTCAACCCTAGTCAAGACCTGGGATGAAATGCCGGGATACTCGTTCTGGGATATTGATCCTGTACCCTTTCACACTGAGCAAATTTCCTGGTTGATGCGCGTTCATGTGCAATAACCCGGTAATTTTTTTTCAGTCTGAAAGCGGTATTACTGAGCTGTAGGAGGAGACATAGAGGGGAGGAGCCAGCACACCCAGATGAAGAAATTAAAAGTGCACTTGCTCCTTTGGACCCGTCTATACCCCATCGTGCTAATCTATCCCCAATATCCCTTATGGACTACGAGAAAAGAATTTACCGGTAGGTATTTAAAATCCTATTTTTTCTTAGCATTGTTTTAATTAAAATTGTATTCAACATACTTTTAAATAAATGTTCTTAACTTAATTCAGTCATAAAAAAATTACTATTTCTGAGCGCTTTTTGGAAAAAATATTAGTTAAGTATGAACATAGAAAATACATACAGTCATTGAAGAAGGGTTGCTCGCTAAGGTATGGTGAAGACTCCTATAGTGTTTGTAGAAAACGTAAACTGGATAATATGGTAATTATATTTAAATCTTGCATAAATCCTTGGGGCTGACTGAACCAACAACATCCATATCCACACAAAGATCTGTCTTCTTAGAGTAGCACAGTTGTAAGAACAGTCTTCCCTACATATCAGTTAGTAAGATTTAATTCATGAGGATAGGTAACAGATGGAAAAATGTCAGTCTAAAGTAGTGATGCAGGAGGTGCACATCCAGAGGCGTAAGAATGAATTTTGGAGCCCAGGGCAAGATTATGAAAAGTAATCTATGTGGGCGCTTTCAAAAAAAGGGGCATAGCAATGCACCAGAGGGGTGTGGCCACTGAAAATGGAGCGTGCCTACATGACACACCACCTATTTAACGTCACAATGGTAACATTATTTTCAATTACACACGCACCTTACCTGTATGATGGTTTCTCACAATGTGGAACCTCTGGAGAAATGTATCCTCTAAGGCAGACTGCGTCTTCAGTCGGTATTCACTATTCATATAGGGGATCACATCGTCCAGAAGATGCCTGGTTGTGTAGGAATATTAACAAGGTCAGCATCATACAACAGCAGTTCAACCAGACTCATATCCTGCCTCCTGCGTCTCTCAGCCACACCATCTCCCCTACATCGTCACTCTGTACATCATCACCCACCCTGCTCAGTCACTCGGCACACCATCATCTCCCACTGCGACGTCTCTCTGCACACCCTCACCTCTCCCTGCGTCATCACTCAGCACACCCTCACCTCTCCCTGCGTCGTCACTCAGCACACCCTCACCTCTCCCTGCGTCGTCACTCAGCACACCCTCACCTCTCCCTGCGTCGTCACTCAGCACACCCTCACCTCTCCCTGCGTCGTCACTCAGCACACCCTCACCTACCCCCTGTGTCATTACTCGGCACACCATCACCTACCCCCTGTGTCATTACTCGGCACACCATCACCTACCCCCTGTGTCATTACTCGGCACACCATCACCTACCCCCTGTGTCATTACTCGGCACACCATCACCTACCCCCTGTGTCATTACTCAGCACAACATCACCTATCCCCTGTGTCGTCATTCAGCACACATCACATTTTAAGTCTCCCAGTGTATCTCTCTTCCCCCTTTTCTATGTTTCCCAGTGTTTCTTTCCCCTCCTTAAGTGTCTCTCTCCCCCCTCTAGTCCTATCTATGTGTTAACTCTCACTATAGATAGAGAGATAGTGTGTGTATATGTGTATATTTATATATATATATATATATATATATATATATATACATATATATTTCTCTGACGTCCTAAGTGGATGCTGGGGACTCCGTCAGGACCATGGGGAATAGCGGCTCCGCAGGAGACAGGGCACAAAACTAAAGCTTTAGGATCAGGTGGTGTGTACTGGCTCCTCCCCCTATGACCCTCCTCCAAGCCTCAGTTAGGTTTTTGTGCCCGTCCGAGCAGGGTGCAATCTAGGTGGCTCTCTTAAGGAGCTGCTTAGAAAAAGTTTTTAGGTTTCTTATTTTCAGTGAGTCCTGCTGGCAACAGGCTCACTGCATCGAGGGACTTAGGGGAGAGAAGTTCAACTCACCTGCGTGCAGGATGGATTGGCTTCTTAGGCTACTGGACACCATTAGCTCCAGAGGGAGTCGGAACACAGGTCTCACCCTGGGGTTCGTCCCGGAGCCGCGCCGCCGACCCCCCTTGCAGATGCTGTAGATTGAAGGTCCAGAAACCGGCGGCAGAAGGCTTTTCAGTCTTCATGAAGGTAGCGCACAGCACTGCAGCTGTGCGCCATTGTTGTCACACACTTCACACCAACGGTCACGGAGGGTGCAGGGCGTTGCTGGGGGCGCCCTGGGCAGCAATGTATAATACCTTATTCTGGCTAAAAATACATCACATATAGCCCCTGGAGGCTATATGGATGTATTTAACCCCTGCCAGGTCTCAGAAAAACGGGAGAAGAAGCCCGCCGAAAAGGGGGCGGGGCCTATTCTCCTCAGCACACAGCGCCATTTTCCCTCACAGAAATGCTGGTGGGAAGGCTCCCAGGCTCTCCCCTGCACTGCACTACAGAAACAGGGTTAAAACAGAGAGGGGGGGCACTTATTTGGCGATATGTATATATATATTAAAATGCTATAAGGGAAAAACACTTATATAAAGGTTGTCCCTGTATAATATAGCGTTTTTGGTGTGTGCTGGCAAACTCTCCCTCTGTCTCCCCAAAGGGCTAGTGGGGTCCTGTCCTCTATCAGAGCATTCCCTGTGTGTGTGCTGTGTGTCGGTACTTGTGTGTCGACATGTATGAGGACGATGTTGGTGAGGAGGCGGAGCAATTGCCGGTAATGGTGATGTCACTCTCTAGGGAGTCGACACCGGAATGGATGGCTTATTTAAGGAATTACGTGATAATGTCAACACGCTGCAAGGTCGGTTGACGACATGAGACGGCCGGCAAACCAATTAGTACCTGTCCAGGCGTCTAAAACACCGTCAGGGGCGTTAAAACGTCCTTTTACCTCAGTCGGTCGACACAGACACGGACACTGACTCCAGTGTCGACGGTGAAGAAACAAACGTATTTTCCTTTAGGGCCACACGTTACTTGTTAAGGGCAATGAAGGAGATGTTATATATTTCTGATACTACGAGTACCACAAAAAAGGGTATTATGTGGAGTGTGAAAAAAACTACATGTGGTTTTTCCTGAATCAGATAAATTAAATGAAGTGTGTGATGATGCGTGGGTTTCCCCCGATAGAAAATTATTGGCGGTATACCCTTTCCCGCCAGAAGTTATGGCGCGTTGGGAAACGCACCTTAGGGTGGATAAGGCGCTCACACGCTTATAAAAACAAGTGGCGTTACCGTCTCCAGATACGGACGCCCTCAAGGAGCCAACTGATAGGAGGTTGGAAAATATCCTAAAAAGTATATACACACATACTGGTGTTATACTGCGACCAGCGATCGCCTCAGCCTGGATGGGCAGCGCTGGAGTGGCTTGGTCGGATTCCCTGACTGGAAATATTGATACCCTTGACAGGGACAGTATTTTATTGACTATAGAGCATTTAAAAGATGCATTTCTATATATGCGAGATGCACAGAGGGATATTGGCACTCTGGCATCAAGAGTAAGTGCGATGTCCATATCTGCCAGACGATGTTTATGGACACGACAGTGGTCAGGTGATGCAGATTCCAAACGGCACATGGAAGTATTGCCGTATAAAGGGGAGGAGTTATTTGGGGTCGGTCCATCGGACCTGGTGGCCACGGCAACAGCTAGAAAATCCACCTTTTTTACCCAAAGTCACATCTTAGCAGAAAAAGACATAGTCTTTTCAGCCTCAGTCCTTTCGTCCCCATAATATCTGCCCAGGGATAGAGGTAAGGGAAGAAGACTGCAGCAGGCAGCCCATTCCCAGGAACAGAAGCCTTCCACCGCTTCTGCCAAGTCCTCAGCATGACGCTGGGGCCGTACAAACAGGTGCGGTGGGGGGTCGTCTCAAGAGTTTCAGCACGCAGTGGGCTCACTCGCAAGTGGACCCCTGGATCCTACAAGTAGTATCCTAGGGGTACAGATTGGAAATTCGAGACGTCTCCCCCTCGCAGGTTCCTGAAGTTTCCTTTACCAACGTCTACCTCCGACAGGGAGGCAGTATTGGAAACAATTCACAAGCTGTATTCCCAGCAGCTGATAATCAAAGTACCCCTCCTACAACAAGTAAAGGGGTATTATTCCACACTATATTGTGGTACTGAAGCCAGACGGCTCGGTGAGACCTTTTCTAAATGGAGTCACTCAGAGCAGTGATAGCGAACCAGGAAGAAGGGGACTATATGGTGTCCCTGGACATCAAGGATGCTTACCTCCATGTCCAAATTTGCCCTTCTTACAAAGGGTACCTCAGGTTCGTGGTACAAAACTGTCACTATCAGTTTCAGACGCTGCCGTTGGATTGTCCACGGCACCCCGGGTCTTTACCAAGGTAATGGCCGAAATGATGATTCTTCTTCAAAGAAAAGGCGTCTTAATTATCCCTTACTTGGACGATCTCCTGATAAGGGCAAGGTCCAGAGAACAGTTGGAGGTCTGAGTAGCACTATCTCAAGTAGTTCTACGACAGCACGGGTGGATTCTAAATATTCCAAAATCGCAGCTGTCTCCGACGACACGTCTGCTGTCCCTAGGGATGATTCTGGACACAGTCCAGAAAAAGGTGTTTCTCCCGGAGGAGAAAGCCAGGGAGTTATCCGAGTTAGTCAGGAGCCTCCAAAAAACCAGGAAAAGTGTCAGTGCATCATTGCACAAGGGTCCTGGGAAAAATGGTGGCTTCTTACGAAGCGATTCCATTCGGCAGATTTCACGCAAGAACTTTTCAGTGGGATCTGCTGGACAAATGGTCCGGATCGCATCTTCAGATGCATCAGCGGATAACCCTGTCTCCAAGGACAAGGGTGTCTCTTCTGTGGTGGCTGCAGAGTGCTCATCTACTAAAGGGCCACAGTTATGCATTCAGGACTGGGTCTTGGTGACAACGGATTCCAGCTTGAAAGGCTGGGGAGCAGTCACACAGGGAAAAAATTTCCAGGGAGTGTGATCAAGTCTGGGGACTTCTCTCCGCATAAATATACTGGAGCTAAGAGCAATTTACAATGCTCTAAGCTTAGCAAGACCTCTGCTTCAAGGTCAGCCGGTATTGATCCAGTGGGACAACATCACGGCAGTCGCCCACGTAAACAGACAGGGCGGCACAAGAAGCAGGAGGACAATGGCAGAAACTGCAAGGATTCTTCGCTGGGCGGAAAATCATGTGATAGCACTGTCAGCAGTTTTCATTCCGGGAGTGGACAACTGGGAAGCAGACTTCCTCAGCATGACCTCCACCCGGGAGAGTGGGGACTTCATCGAGAAGTTTTTTCCACATGATTGTGCACCGTTGGGAAAGACCAAAGGTGGACATGATGGCGTCCCGCCTGAACAAAAAACTGGACAGGTATTGCGCCAGGTCAAGAGACCCTCAGGCAATAGCTGTGGACGTTCTGGTAACACCATGGGTGTACCAGTCGGTGTATGTGTTCCCTCCTCTGCTTCTCATACCTAAGGTACTGAGAATTATAAGACGTAGAGGAGTAAGAACTATACTCATGGCTCCGGATGGGCCAAGAAGGACTTGGTACCCGGAACTTCAAGAGATGCTCACAGAGGACTCAGGGCATCTGCCGATAAGAAGGGACTTGCTTCAGCAAGTACCATGTCTGTTCCAAGACTTACCGCGGCTGCGTTTGACGGCATGGCGGTTGAACGCCGGATCCTAAGGGAAAAAGGCATTCCGGAAGAGGTCATTCCTACCCTGGTCAAAGCCAGGAAGGAGGTGACCGCACAACATTATCACCACATGTGGCAAAAATATGTTGCGTGGTGTGATGCCAGGAAGGCCCCACAAAGAAATTTCAACTCGGTCGATTCCTGCATTTCCTGCAAACAGGAGTGTCTATGGGCCTCAAATTGGGGTCCATTAAGGTTCAAAATTCGGCCCTGTCGATTTTCTTCCAGAAAGAATTGGCTTCAGTTCCTGAAGTCCAGAAATTTGACAAGGGAGTACTGCATATACAACCCCCTTTTGTGCCTCCAGTGGCACTGTGGGATCTCAACGTAGTCCTGGGATTCCTCAAATCACGTTGGTTTAAACCGCTCAAATCTGTGGATTTGAAATATCTCACATGGAAAGTGACCATGATGTTGGCCCTGGCCTCGGCCAGGCGAGTGTCAGAATTGGCGGCTTTGTCTCACAAAAGCCCATATCTGATTGTCCATTCGGACAGGGCAGAGCTGCGGACTCGTCCCCAGTTTCTCCCTAAGGTGGTGTCAGCGTTTCATCTGAACCAGCTTATTGTGGTACCTGCGGCTACTAGAGACTTGGAGGACTCCAAGTTGCTAGATGTTGTCAGGGCCCTGGAAATATAGATTTCCAGGACGGCTGGAGTCAGGAAAACTGACTTGCTGTTATCCTGTATGCACCCAAAAAACTGGGTGCTCTTGCTTCTAAGCAGACGATTGCTAGTTGAATGTGTAGTACAATTCAGCTTGCACATTCTGTGGCAGGACTGCCACAGCCAAAATATATAAATGCCCATTCCACAAGGAAAGTGGGCTCATCTTGGGCGACTGCCCGAGGGGTCTCGGCTTTACAACTTTGCCGAGCTGCTACTTGGTCAGGGGCACACCCTGGCTGAGGAGGACCTGGAGTTCTCTCACTCGGTACTGGAGAGTCATCCGCACTCTCCCGCCCGTTTGGGAGCTTTGGTATAATCCCCATGGTCCTGACGGAGTCCCCAGCATCCACTTAGGACGTCAGAGAAAATAAGAATTTACTTACCGATAATTCTATTTCTCGTAGTCCGTAGTGGATGCTGGGCGCCCATCCCAAGTGCGGATTGTCTGCAATACTTGTACATAGTTATTGTTACAAAAAAATCGGGTTGTTATTGTTGTGAGCCGTCTGTTCAGAGGCTCCTACGTTTGTCATACTGTTAACTGGGTTTAGATCACAAGTTATACGGTGTGATTGGTGTGGCTGGTATGAGTCTTACCCGGGATTCAATATCCTTCCTTATTGTGTACGCTCGTCCGGGCACAGTATCCTAACTGAGGCTTGGAGGAGGGTCATAGGGGGAGGAGCCAGTACACACCACCTGATCCTAAAGCTTTAGTTTTGTGCCCTGTCTCCTGCGGAGCCGCTATTCCCCATGGTCCTGACGGAGTCCCCAGCATCCACTACGGACTACGAGAAATAGAATTATCGGTAAGTAAATTCTTATTATATATACATACACACACACATATACACATTTATTTATATGCATATATATACGCATATATACATATACATATATATACATACTAAGTGTGAATACTCGGCACTCCGCATAGAGGCTTGAAAGAGCAGGGCCATCTTGTTTCTTCATTCATTATAAGTCCTAGGAGTGCCACCTATTCCATTGGTTATATATATGTATATATAGATAAAGATATATATGTATGTGTAGCGATACAGCATGGCGGCACACAGTAGAATAAATTAGTCACAACAAGCAGGTAACTGCAATGTTTTGATGCTTTATCATCGTCGGGTGCCTGATGATGATGCAATACTGCATCAAAATGTTGCAGTTACTTACTTGTTGTGACTTAATTTATTCTACCGTGTGCCGCAGTGCTGTATCGCTGTGTGTTGGCTCTGTGCCAGGAGTACTTGTGGACGGCACCGGATAGTATTACTGGATGTGTTGTCCCTACTCTTGGAGTTCGGTATGTATATATGTGCGTGTGTGTGTGTGTGTGTGTGTATATGTATGTATGTATGTATGTGTGTGTGTGTATATATATATATATATATATATATATATATATATATATATATATATATATATATATAAAAAATATAAAGTGATATAGGGAAGGCGCTCACCAGACTTATTGTAAATTGCTCACCAGACTTATTGTAAATTGCATATAAAATTCTTTATCAAACTTCACATCAGCAGCATAATTGTAGTCGGTCAGCGTTTCGGTCCCAAACCGGACCTTTGTCAAGACTAAAGTATACAGCAGTCCAAGTCACAAACCAAATGACTGTCACCGTGGAACTATAAGTACCACACAGGCTCCACCTCCTAAGTTATCATCCAATTGAATCATTTATATAGAATAACCTATCCATTTAGCGGTCATAAACATGCCAGAGACAAAGTACAGGTTGAGTATCCCATATCCAAATATTCCGAAATACGGAATATTCCGAAATACGGACTTTTTTGAGTGAGAGTGAAATAATGAAACCTTTGTTTTTTGATGGCTCAATGTACACAAACTTTGTTTAATACACAGTTATAAAAAATACTGTATTAAATGACCTTCAGTCTGTGTGTATAAGGTGTATATGAAACATAAATGAATTGTGTGAATGTACACACACTTTGTTTAATACACAAAGTTATAAAAAATATTGGCTAAAATTACTTTCAGGCTGTGTGTATAAGGTGTATATGAAACATAAATTAATTCTGTGCTTAGATTTAGGTCCCATCACCATGATATCTCATTATGGTATGCAATTATTCCAAAATACGGAAAAATCCGATATCCAAAATACCTCTGGTCCCAAGCATTTTGGATAAGGGATACTCAACCTGTAATGTTATTTATCTAAGTTAAGTTTGTACTATAAGGCTAGCGGAGTAGCACTCGCCTAATCCCTCAGTAGTTCACATGTCTGTGGAACGCACGCCGCTGGTGAACCGCAAGGCGCTTCCGCCCATTCAAACTTCCTGTGTTAACTTCCGGCTGCGTGTAGCGCCGCTGTAATGCAGCATGAGACGCATCGCTTCCGCAAGCAAGTACAGCCATCGTAATGACAGAACTCCGTAAAATAATTATCTTTAGCTGTACTTATTCATCCAATCACGGATCAACAGAATTTAAACCAATATATGGCATTCCAATCTGGCACCTGTAGTTCCACAGTGGTTATAGCTTATATCAACAAGCACAGAATGTTGTTTGACAAAATCCTAATAACATATATAGACATACAACACAGTGAATTAAAATACCACTATATTATAAATATTATAGACCGAATCGTCGGATAACCGTGATTGTGCCCCCAACGAACATTGAACAATCCCATATCAGATGTAAATTTATACACTGCTCAAAAAAATAAAGGGAACACTTAAACAACACATCCTAGATCTGAATGAATGAAATATTCTTATTAAATACTTTGTTCTTTACATAGTTGAATGTGCTGACAACAAAATCACACAAAAATTATCAATGGAGATCAAACTTATTAACCCATGGAGGTCTGGATTTGGAGTCACCCTCAAAATTAAAGTGGAAAAACACACTACAGGCTGATCCAACTTTGATGTAATGTCCTTAAAACAAGTCAAAATGAGACTCAGTAGTGTCTGTGGCCTCCTCGTGCCTGTATGACCTCCCTACAACGCCTGGGCATGCTCCTGATGATGTGGCGGATGGTCTCCTGAGGGATCTCCTCCCAGACCTGGACTAAAGCATCCGCCAACTCCTGGACAGTCTGTGGTGCAACGTGGCATTGGTGGATGGACCGAGACATGATGTCCCAGATATGCTCAATTGGATTCAGGTCTGGGGAACAGGCGGGCCAGCCCATAGCATCAATGCCTTCGTCTTGCAGGAACTACTGACACACTCCAGCCACATGAGGTCTAGCATTGTCTTGAATTAGGAGGAACCCAGGGCCAAACGCACCAGCATATGGTCTCACAAGGGGTCTGAGGATCTCATCTCGGTACCTAATGGCAGTCAGGCTACCTCTGGCGAGCACATGGAGGGCTGTGTGGCCCCCCAAAGAAATACCACCCCACACCATAACTGACCCACTGCTAAACCGGTCATGCTGGAGGATGTTGCAGGCAGCAGAACGTTCTCCTTGGCGTCTCCAGACTCTGTCACGTCTGTCACGTGCTCAGTGAGAACCTGCTTTCATCTGAAGAGCACAGGGCACCAGTGGCGAATTTGCCAATCTTGGTGTTATCTGGCAAATGCCAAACGTCCTGCACGGTGTTGGGGGCTGTAAGCACAACCCCCACCTGTGGACGTCGGGCCCTCATACCACCCTCATGGAGTCTGTTTCTGATCGTTTGAGTAGACACATGCACATTTGTGGCTTGCTGGAGGTCATTTTGCAGGGCTCTGGCAGTAGTGCTCCTGTTCCTCCTTGCACAAAGGCGGAGGTAGCGGTCCTGCTGCTAGGTTGTTGCCCTCCTACGGCCTCCTCCACGTCTCCTGATCTACTGTCCTGTCTCCTGGTAGCGCCTCCATTGCCTGGACACTACGCTGACAGACACAGCAAACCTTCTTGCCACAGCTCGCATTGATGTGCCATCCTGGATGAGCTGCACTACCTGAGCCACTTGTGTGGGTTGTAGACTCCCTCTCATGCTACCACTTAAGTGAAAGCACCGCCAGCTTTCAAAAGTGACCAAAACATCAGCCAGAAAGCATAGGAGCTCAGAAGTGGTCTGTGGTCACCACCTGCAGAACAACTCCTTTATTGGGGGTGTCTTGCTAAGTGCCTATAATTTCCACCTGTTGTCTATTCCATTTGCACAACAGTATGTGAAATTGATTGTCAATCAGTGTTGCTTCCTTAGTGGACAGTTTGATTTTACAGAAGTGTGATTGACTTGGAGTTACATTGTGTTGTTTAAGTGTTCCATTTATTTTTTTGAGCAGTGTATAATGCAGTATTCATCACTAGGAGTTCATTTATAGCATAATTTTCAAAGAAAAATACTTAAATGGTTCTGTTCATTTAGTCCTCCAGTCAATAATCATAGGACGCAACGTCGAAGTTTGATGTTTCATCTGCATAAAATGTAGCGCTACTGGTTTATCAGTTTTACCGCTGGAAAGTGCCAATTGTATTGAAGATCTATGTTGGTTAATACGTTCACGCTATGTTTTTACAGTCTTACCAACATACATTTTCCCGCAAGGACATGTAAGGTAATAAATCACATGGTCCATTAGGCACGTCAAATGATAACGTAAAGGAATCTTGGTCCCATGTAAGGGATGATTAAAGAAATGTCCCGTGATCATAGCTCGACAAGTCATGCATTGCAAGCATTTATAGCATCCCGGGCGTATTTTCAACCAAGTTGTTCCAGATGACGTAGTTGGTTGTATAGTGGGTCTCATCAGCATATCTTTCAGATTGGACCCTCTCTGTACGCTGAGCAGCAGAAGTTTATTCCCAACCCTTTTAAATTTAGGGTCGGTGCTGATCATAGACCAATTCTTTCTTATTGACTTTTCTACTGTATGCAGGTTCGTATTGCAACTGGTTTTAAAAATTATATGGTTACAGTTTTTATTTTTATCTTTGCTGCTTATGTTTTTAGCATGAAGTTTGTGTGCCTGGACCAAACATTTCTCCACAACAGGGGTTGCATATCCCCGATCAACAAAACGTTGTTTACATTCAAGTAATTGCACCTCAGCGTTACTGCTGTTAGAATTATTTCTTAATACCCAAAGGAACTGAGAAACGGGTAGACTAAATTTCAGTCTATTTGGGTGGTGGCTTGTTGCCCATAATAGGGTATTTCGATCATTGGTCTTACGGAAAAGAGTGTAATCAAGTATTGACGGATAAGCTGGATCCTTATAGATTGTAATGTCCAAAAAATTGATGGTGGTCTCACTCACAGTAGCAGTGAATCTAATTGGACTATCAAGTTCATTGAGGGCATCTGCCATGGAATAGAATGATGCAGCGGATTCCCGCCATATGATAAAGATATCGTCAATGTATCTCTTGTAGCATACAATCTGTTCTGCAAAAACCAAAATTTTTTTGTCATGCTCATATTTCGCCATATATAGATTGGCGAACACCGGGGCCAAATTCGAGCCCATAGCGGTGCCCGCCAATTGTATGTAATAATCACCTTGGTATTGGAAATGATTACAGGTAAGTACCAATCTAATCAAAGTCTGCATAAATTCAATAGAGGGACTCTCATAGGGTCCTTTAATTAATGCCTCACTCACAGCGGCTATCCCTTCCTCATGCTGAATAACCGTGTACAAGGATGTCACATCTAAAGTCGCTAACAAGCAAGTAGACACATCATCAGTAATCTGAGTCAAGACCCCCAGGAGATCTCCAGTATCTCAAATATAACTGTCCATCATTCTAACACAAGGTTGTAAGAAATGATCGACAAATCGAGCCAAGGGCTGTAAAAGCAAACCCTGTGTAGATATCCTAGGTCTTCCTGGGGGTCTTTCCAAGGATTTATGCACCTTGGGAAGGATGTAGATAATGGGGCATATAGGATAGGCAACAGATAAATAGTCAAAAACGTCATCATTTATCCATAAATACTGTAATGCCTGTAGTAGCAACCCATCAACTTCCTTTTTAAATCTAGGTATAGGATTATAATCAACCTGAGAATAAGTACTATTATCAGATAGTTGTGATTTAATCTCTGCATCATAGTCAACAAAGTCCTGAAGGACTACTGCCCCTCCCATGTCTGCATTACTAATTACCAGATTGGTATTGTCTTAAATACTTAAGTGCCTGCCACTGTGCACCTGATAAGTTAGAATACCGATCATCTCCTTTACAATCTTTTTTTTACCTCATTGTCAACCACTCGCAAAAAAGTTTTCAGACTAGCATTGTTAGATATTGGATCGAATCTACTTGGATTTTTAAAGGAGTTTAGGGATCTAGTTTGTATTTCAGGGTGTGGCTGGTTCTTAGCAAACTTGTTATCAAAAAATTCTCTAAGACGTAATTAACGTCCCATTTTGTATTGTTCAATTGACCACTTAAATGGCTTAAAGTGACAGGTTGGAACGAAAGAAAGGCCCTTATTTAATAGCGACGTTTCCGCCTCAGATAGCACATAACTCGACAGGTTGAATATTAGGTTTGGGAGCCCTTTCCCCCTCTTCCTCGTGCTTTTACACCTCCCCCTCCGCGGGTGGGGTCACCTGTACCAGCTTTGCCTTTCCGAGACCTGGTGCCTGGTCCTAAAAAAAGAAGAGGATGTAGCAGTCCCTGATGGAGGTACAGTATCTGTAAAGTCAGAATCAGATGATAAATACATCTGGGTGTTATTAAAATTACTGCAGCAAAGCAGAATTCTAAAGTACGAACATCAATCTCTTGAGACACAATTCCAGGGAGAGGAATGGATATGTTGCCAATCCTACAGAGGTTTCATTTGGCCTACTGTATGACTTTTTTCCTCTCTCTCTCACTCTCTCTCTCTCCCTCTCTCTCTCTCTCACAAACAGGGAAGGTAGAGGGAGGTGATAACAATTTTGCCATTTTACTCCATGGTGTCTGTGGTTCCCAGTGTTTTGTGAGAAGCTTCATCCAGATCTACTGCTTCTGGACCAAATATTTCATTGAAATGTGCGTGTGCTACATTGCTCAGAGTTAGAGTATCATATTCCATACATTCTTGCAAGGAAGATTCTTTCGGAGCTGATAATTTTTTGCGGTTTTGCTTGCGAGATTTAAAATGGCAATAATATTTAATTCTATGCCATTGCCTTTTAGATTGAAGTGGAATTATCAAGTTATTTACCAAGTCTGGCAGAGAATAAAAGGAAACACACAGCCAGGGCCGTACTGCCCATCTGACACTTCTGGCAAACGTCAGAATGGACGGTGGGCCAGTCCTGTCACACAGAGAGCTGGGAAGGCCGTGCACAGCTCTCTGGTCTGGCCGCCCTCTGTCTGTCTCCATGGAAATGGAGGCGTGCCACTAGTCCACGCCTCCCTGACTCACAGCACACCCCCATCGGTAGTGTCCACGCACCCCCTTTCATGTGCATGCATCGACGGTCCGTCCCTGCATACAGCACAAACATTTTTTTCCTACCAAATGTGGCATGTACATTTCATATCAACCATTAAATATTTTTCTATCTTTTTGCCAAGAGGCAGTGTATGGTAGCCAGAGAAAAGTATATTGCAAGAGCAATCACTGTGTACCGTGTTAGACAAAGGGTATACCAAACTATTAACCCTGGAAAGGTTATGCTGATTCCATCAAGAAAGATTACAGATGTATTAGACTAGAGATGTGATCATACAGGCAGACTAATAAGGTGGACATAAAGTGCCAATTTTTGGTGGCAGAATTTTGAAATGCAGCAGTATGGATATATATGAATACCTTCTCTAGTCATTATAATTTGAATATAATATACCCGGCTTGGGAGACATATTCATCACACAGCCACTTAAACTGTTAATTATGACTCATATGGCTTGATTTTTTTGGTTTGAAAACCTCTTTGTTATATTGACTGAGTATGTCTCATTGTAAGGCCTGTCATAAAGTGTTGTAGGCGAAAAAATATTATATACTGTAATTATAATTAACAATATCTGTCTTTCTTGTAAATACTCAATGGAAGGCCGGGTTTCTCACCTATGTAGTTCAGATGTTGTATAGACACAAGACAAGTGAAGACAAGTATGTGCAGTTCTTCATCTACTTGTCTCCACCTAACTTTGAAGGAAGCTTGCCCATTGTAAGGATTGAGGATAAGGAATGATCAGTTATTATCATTCACTGTTATTCATTAGACTGTTTTAACTATTAAATGCTTACCATAACTGCAATCCACTAATTGTGTTTGAATTTAAAATTTTCATTTACAGGAGTTTCAATTACTACAATAAAACCTACAAGTAGGGAGATAAATTGTCTCTGGAGGTATAATTATCTTTTAAGGGTATGCCAATGTCTGGAAATACTTCCAATGCTATTGACTGCCTATTTGTTAAATACTGTTTTGGATATTGGTAAATGCGCCCTCAGTCAGACATGAAGGTGTGAATTAAAATAATACAGTATGGGCTTGATCATGGGTTTTACCATCCAGTTTAACTCTAGACGATTTTCTGAGTTTTAGTTAGTGTAGCAAGTACAAATACTAGATTGGTCTTGACAGTGTTTGTGGACTTTATACTGTATGTAAGAAAATATAGCAATTAAGCAGTTTTATTGTGATATTTGAAAAAGTGTTAGATCATGTTAATCCAAGATAGCTTATACAACTGTTAAGAAAGATCAATGCAATTTTATAAAGTACACTTCGCAGAGCTGTAACAGGGCTGCCCAACGCCCTGTGATGACCATGCCCTCTGACCAATCTCAACACTAAGGAGGTGAGGTCACCAGACGATTGTGTCACAAAGGGGACAGAGCCACCAGCACCGGTTAGTGCAGTACAGCCCAGAGCAACCTCAGGACACTCTAGATGACTACACAGACTTGAGGGGTGCCTGCCTGGAGCATCTAAAGGATATGCCAGCTGGCACTGCAGCAGTGATCCTGGTTGCAGGGTGCAGTTCTAGGCACCCTGCTAGCAATATTGAGGGACCCTGGGGTACGATGGTGCCGCCCACTGAGCACTACGCTGCAGCACCGCTCGCACATAGTTACGGCCCTGACACTTGATAATGTATAACCTATTCCTCCACCTTTTATGCTGCTGGCGCCCAAAATGGCTGCCTCACCTTTTGCATGCTCCTGATCATTTCCATAAAACAGCTTAATTCACCACAACTGAACTATGAATCATCATAAATATCCAAGGACATCTCATCAAAACCAACGGATGGCATTCCTGCGCTAAGATACACACTGGATTAAATCCTCTGCATCCCTCCACTGAGAAGTCCTTCAGTTTGGCATCTACTGTACTTTGCATTGGATATCCCAGATAAGGTACTGTGGACTACAACCTATCTTTGGCTCCATCCAGCCCCTCACTTAGACATCATCCACCTCTGTTCTCTGAGCAACAAATAAATGACTTCTTGCATTAATAAACTAATATCAGTTTCTCTAACGTCCTTGAGGATGCTGGGACTCCGTAAGGACCATGGGGAATAGACGGGCTCCGCAGGAGATAGGGCACTTTAAGAAAGCTTTGGATTCTGGGTGTGCACTGGCTCCTCCCTCTATGACCCGCCTCCAGACCTCAGTTTTACACTGTGCCCAGAGCAAGATGGGTGTACTGCAGAGAGCTCTCCAGAGTTCTCTGCCTGAAAGCATTTTTGTTTGGATTTTTCTTTCTACTTTTTCACAGGGAGCACTGCTGGCAACAGGCTCCCTGCATCGAGGGACTGAGGAGAGAGGAGAAGACCTTCTTGTCAAAGATAGGCTCTGCTTCCTCGGCTACTGGACACCATTAGCTCCAGAGGGGGTGAACGCAGGTTCTTACTGGGCGTCCACCCCCGGAGCCGCGCCGCCGTTCTCCTCACAGAGCCAGAAGTACAGAAGTCAGAAGACGTCTCAGGCGGCAGAAGCCTTCAGCTTCACTGAGGTAACGCACAGCACTGCATCTGTGCGTCATTGCTCCCATACACCTCACACACTCCGGTCACTGTAAGGGTGCAGGGCGCAGGGGGGGGGCGCCCTGGGCAGCAATATAAACCTCTGCATGGCAAAAAGACTATATACATGTACAGGTGGGCTCTGTACATGTATATAAAAGAGCCCCTGCCATATTTTCCTAAGTTTGAGCGGGACAGAAGCCCGCCGCCGAGGGGGCGGGGCTTCTCCCTCAGCACTCACCAGCGCCATTTTCTCTTCACAGCACTGCTGAGAGGAAACTCCCGGACTCTCCCCTGCTTACACACGGTGAAAGGGTGCTTAAAAGAAGGGGGGGGGGGCACATAATTGGCGGTTTACATATTACACAGCGCTGCTGGGGAAAAACATTTTGTGTTGGTCTCCAGGGTTGTTGCGCTGGGGTGTGTGCTGGCATACTCTCTCTCTCTCTGTCTCTCCAAAGGGCCTTGACAGGGATACTGTCTGAAGAAAAGGGGTTCCCTTTGTGTGTGAAGTGTGTCGGTACGCTTGTGTCGACATGTTTGACGAGGAAGGCTCGCTTACTGTGGAGGGGGAGTGTTTGAATGTCAGGTCGCCGTCGGCAACGCCGACACCGGAATGGGTGGATATGCTGAATGTCTTGAATGCAAATGTCAATCTATTGCATAAAAGGTTAGACAAGGCAGAAGCTAGGGATCAGTCAGGTACCCAGTCCATGCCTGTCCCTGTGGCGCCAGGCCTGTCGGGATCTCAGAAGCGCACCATATCCCAGATTGATGACACAGATACCGACACAGATTCTGACTCTAGTGTCGACTATGAAGATGCAAAATTACAGCCGAAGATGGCAAAAGGTATTCGGTACATGATTATGGCCATTAAAGAGGTTTTGCATATTACTGAGGAACCCCCTGTCCCTGACACGAGGGTACACATGTATAAAGAGAAAAAGCCTGAAGTCCCTTTTCCATCATCATTTGAGTTAAGTGAATTGTGCGAAAAGGCTTGGGACGCTCCAGATAGGAGACCACAAGTTCCCAAAAGGATTCTTATGACGTATCCCTTTCCACAAACTGATAGGATACGCTGTGAATCTTCACCAAAAGTGGACAAGGCGCTGACACGCTTGTCCAAAAAGGGGGCACTGCCTTCTCAGGATACGGCTTCCCACAAGGAACCGGCCGATCGCAGGCAGGAAATTACCTTGAAGCACATTTACACTCACTCCGGTGCTATTGCTAGACCGGCTATGGCGTCGGCCTGGGTTTGTAGTGCAGTTGTGGCATGGGCAGATTCCTTATCTACGGAGATTGACACCTTAGATAGGGATGCCATTCAAGTGATCATAGAGCATATCAGAGATGCTGCCTTGTATATGAGAGATGCTCAGAGAGACATTTGTTTATTAAGCTCCAGAATAAATGCTATCTCTATTTCTGCTAGGCGACTCCTGTGGACCCGGCAGAGGACGGGGGATGCCAATTCTAAGCGGCATATGGAGTCCTTGCCGTACAAGGGGGAGGAGTTGTTTGGAGACGGCCTCTCGGACCTTGTCTCTACGGCTACGGCTGGTAAATCGAATTTCTTACCTTATGTCCCCCCGCAGCATACTTAGAAGGCACCTCATTATCAAATGCAGTCCTTTCGTTCCAATAAAAACAAGAAGGTGCGGGGATCGTCCTTTGTTACCAGAGGAAAAGGCAGGGGAAAGAAGCTGCGCACAACTAGTTCCCAAGAGCAGAAGTCCTCCCCTGCGTCTGCAAAGTCCACCGCATGACGCTGGGGTTTCCCGAGGGGAGGCAGATCTGGTGGGGGCTCGTCTTCGGTTTTTCAGCCACGTCTGGATTCAATCGCAGGTGGATCCTTGGGCAATAGAGATTGTTGCTCAGGGATACAGGCTAGAATTCGAAGACTTGCCTCCTCGCCGGTTTTTCAAATCAGCTCTGCCGACTTCCCTGTCAGAGAGGGAGTCAGTGTTGACAGCAATCCAAAAATTGTATGTTCAACAGGTGATTGTCACAGTTCCTCGTCTCCAGCAGGGAAAGGGATATTATTTAACCCTGTTTGTGGTCCCGAAACCGGACGGTTCGGTCAGGCCCATTTTAAACCTGAAATCTCTGAACTTGTACTTGAAAAGGTTCAAGTTCAAAATGGAATCACTCCGGGCGGTCATCGCCAGCCTGGAGGGGGGGATTGGATGGTGTCCCTGGACATAAAGGATGCATACCTTCATGTTCCAATATTCCCCCCTCATCAGGCATTCCTGAGATTTGCAGTGCAGGACTGTCACTACCAATTTCAGACGTTGCCGTTTGGGCTTTCCACGGCCCCGAGGATTTTCACCAAGGTAATTTCGGAAATGATGGTGCTCCTGCGCAGGCAGGGGGTCACAATTATCCCATACTTGGATGATCTCCTAATAAAGGCGAGATCTCGGGAGAAGTTGCTGGACAGCGTGTCTCTGTCCATGAAGACGTTGCAGCTACACGGCTGGATTCTCAATATACCGAAGTCCCAGCTAGTTCCTACAACGCGTCTGACCTTTCTGAGCCTGATCCTAGACACAGACCAGAAAAAGGTTTTTCTTCCGATCGAAAAGGTTCAGGAACTCATGACCATGGTCAGGAACCTATTGAAACCAAAGAAGGTTTCAGTGCATCAGTGCACGCGGGTCCTGGGGAAGATGGTGGCTTCATTCGAAGCCATCCCTTTCGGCAGATTCCATGCGAGGACTTTTCAATGGGACCTCTTGGCCAAATGGTCCGGGTCCCATTACCAAATGCATCAAAGGATCACCCTGTCTCCCAGGACCAGGGTATCTCTCCTGTGGTGGCTGAACAGTGCTCACCTTCTAGAGGGTCGCAGGTTCGGCATTCAGGACTTGGTCCTGGTAACCACGGACGCAAGCCTCCGAGGCTGGGGAGCAGTGGCACTGGTAAGAAGTTTCCAAGGTCTCTGGTCAAGCCTGGAGACTTGTCTCCACATCAACGTCCTGGAGTTGAGGGCCATATACAACGCCCTGCGTCAAGCGGAGAACTTAATTCAGAGAAGACCGGTTCTGATTCAGTCAGACAATGTCACGGCAGTGGCTCATATAAACCGCCAAGGCGGAACAAGGAGCAGAGTGGCCATGGCAGAAGCGACCAGGATTCTACGCTGGGCAGAAGGCCATGTAAGCGCGCTGTCAGCGGTGTTCATCTCGGGGGTGGACAACTGGGAGGCGGACTTCCTCAGCAGACACGACCTGCATCTGGGGGAGTGGGGACTTCATCAAGAAGTCTTTGCACAGATCGCGGATCGGTGGGGCCTGCCTCAAATAGACATGATGGCGTCCCGTCTCTACAAAAAGCTAAAGCGGTATTGCGCCAGATCAAGGGACCCTCAGGCGGTAGCGGTAGACACTCTGGTGACACCTTGGGTGTCCAGATCGGTCTATGTGTTTCCTCCTCTTCCTCTCGTACCCAAGGTGTTGAGAATTGTAAGAATAAGCAGGGTCAGAACAATTCTCATTGTTTCAGATTAGCCACTTAGGACTTGGTATCCGGAACTACAAGAGTTGCTCACAGAAGATCCGTGGCCTCTACCTCTAAGGCAGGACCTGCGGTAGCAGGGGCCCTGTCTGTTCCAAGACTTACCGCGGCTGCGTTTGACGGCATGGCGGTTGAACGCCGGATCCTAGCGGAAAAAGGAATTCCGAAGGAAGTCATTCCTACCCTGATCAAGGCTAGGAAAGACGTGACATTGAAACATTATCACCGTATATGGCGGAAATATGTTTCTTGGTGTGAGGCCAGAGCTGCTCCTACGGAGGAGTTCCATTTGGGCCGTCTACTTCACTTCCTTCAAACAGGAGTGACCTTGGGCCTAAAATGAGGGTCCATAAAGGTCCAGATTTCAGCCTTATCCATTTTCTTTCAAAGAGAATTAGCCTCTCTTCCTGAGGTACAGACTTTTGTGAAGGGAGTGCTGCATATTCAGCCTCCTTTTGTGCCTCCGTTAGCGCCTTGGGATCTTAACGTGGTGTTACGTTTCCTCAAGTCACCTTGAACCACTTAAAACTGTGGAGTTAAAATACCTCACATGGAAAGTGGTCATGTTGTTGGCGTTAGCTTCGGCGAGACGTGTTTCAGAATTGGTGGCTTTATCGCATAAAAGCCCATACTTGGTTTTTCACGTGGATAGGGCAGAGTTGAGGACTCGTCCTCACTTTCTGCAAAAAGTGGTCTCATCTTTTCATGTGAACCAAACTATTGTCGTGCCTGTGGCTACAAGGGACTTGGAGGATTCTGAGTCTCTGGATGTAGTCAGGGCTTTAAGATTTATGTGACCAGAACGGCTCGGATCAGGAAGACTGAAGCTTTGTTTGTTTTGTATGCGGCCAACAAGGTTGGTGCCCCTGCTTCAAAGCAGACTATTGCTCGCTGGATCTGTAACACGCTTCAGCAGGCGCATTCTACGGCAGGATTGCCGGTACCGAAATTGGTTAAGGCCTACTCCACTAGGAAAGTGGGCTCTTCTTGGGCGGCTGCCGAGGGGTCTCGGCATTACAGTTGTGCCGAGCAGCTACTTGGTTGGGGACAAACACCTTTGCAAAGTTCTATAAGTTTGATACCCTGGCTGAGGAGGACCTCCTGTTTGCTCAATCGGTGCTGCAGAGTCATCCGCACTCTCCCGTCCGTTTGGGAGCTTTGGTATAATCCCCATGGTCCTTACGGAGTCACAGCATCCTCAAGGACGTTAGAGAAAATAAGATTTTACTTACCGGTAAATCTATTTCTCATAGTCCGTAGAGGATGCTGGGCGCCTGTCCCAAGTGCGGACTTCTTCTGCAAGACTTGTATATAGTTATTGCTTACATAAGGGTTATGTTATAGTTTTCGGTGATACCGTGGCTATGTTGTTGTTCATACTGTTAACTGGGTAAGTTTGTCACAAGTTATACGGTGTGATTGGTGTGGCTGGTATGAATCTCGCCCTTATATTTACAAAAATCCTTCCTCGTACTGTCCATCTCCTCTGGGCACAGTTTCCCTAACTGAGGTCTGGAGGAGGGTCATAAAGGGAGGAGCCAGTGCACACTGAGAATCCAAAGCTTTCTTAAAGTGCCCTATCTCCTGCAGAGCCCGTCTATTCCTCATGGTCCTTACGGAGTCCCAGCATCCTCTACGGACTACGAGAAATAGATTTACTGGTAAGTAAAATCTTATTATATTCAGGATTGCTGAAGTCTCATTGTCCATTTCAAAATTCAGGATTCATTCCCCAGGACACATTATCACTACCCCCACAAGAAATCTACTTCAAAGGCCTCTCACACTGAGACTTTTCACACCTACACTATAGGACTTGGATTCTAACACCTTTCCAAAAGCTTGCTCTGTCCTGGAATAATTGACTAAATCAGTAACGGAATAAGCAAAGTTATTTTATTTTTCTCATACGTCCTCGGGGATGCTGGGGACTCCAAAAGGACCATGGGGTATAGACGGATCCGCAGGAGCATGGGCACACTATAAAGACTTAAACTGGGTGTGAACTGGCTCCTCCCTCTATGCCCCTCCTCCAGACCTCAGTTAGACTTTGTGCCCAGGAGTGATGGGTCACACACTAGGGGAGCTCTCCTGAGTTTCTCTGAAAGACTTTATTGTTAGGTTTTTTATTTTCAGGAAGACCTGCTGACTACAGGCTCCGTGCAGCGTGGGAGTGAGGGGAGAGAAGCAGACCTACTTCTGTGAGTTTCAAGGCTCTGCTTCTTGGCTACTGGACACCATTAGCTCCAGAGGGTTCGATCACTTGGTGCACCTAGCTGCTTGTTCCCGGAGCCACGCCGTCAATCCCCTCACAGAAGCCAGAAGAAAGAAGCCGGTGAGTATGTGAAGAACAGAAGACTTTAGTGACGGCAGAAGACTTCAGTAACGGAGGTAACAGATCGTGCTACACTTCATGCTCTCACACACCAACGAACTCTCAAAGTGCAGGGCGCTGGGGGGGGAGCGCCCTGGGCAGCATTTACTGGGTTTTCCTTAGGGACTGCCATTTTATCTTATAACTGGTGCTGCTGGGGCTCCGGGTCCCGGTCCCCCGGCAGCTCATCGTGGCGCATTGCGCGCCGTTTCCTTCCCACCGCCGGCTCTCCCGGGTGCAGGGCGCTGGGGAGGGGAGCGCCCTGGGCAACTTATTTTACAGTAAAACGTCCGGCGGGGCCGAGGCGCTGTGCCCTGGACCCCTCCAGCATGTTCCCGCGCACTACGCGCAAACTTCCTCCGACGCTGGCTCCAGGGGTGCAGGGCGCCGAGACGAAGGGGAGCGCCCTGGGCTGCAGACTAGTCCCCGGCGCCGCGCACGATACCGCTGGGCATATAGGCGGTCGTGCACCGCACCTGTGCTCCCACACACCAACGGTTTACTTGGGTGCAGGGTGCAAGGGGCGCCCTGAGCGTGAATGTTTAAGGATATATATATATATATATGTATATATATGTATGTATATATATATATATATATATGGAAAGGGTGTAGACCTAATAATGCGCTTTGTGAAAGCTCCAAACCTAAATGACGTACTCCCTGTTAGATAGAGTACAGAAAAGGGATACCGATACAAAATGTCAAAAGGGAGCTAAAAATGTTGTGTACATACAATATCCTTCCAGATTATGACCACAAAGTGATAAAAACAATAAATTTTATTCACATATTCACTAAGTACATTATACTTTTAGTGAACAGAGATTATCACATAAAAATTAAATGGTAAATATAATAAAAATGCAGTTTACAATGTTGTTGAAGACATGATATAGACAGTATATCCCATCAAGTAGTATATTATATAGGATGTCTGATGTTTTCACAAGAAACCATACCCGATGCGTTTCGTCCCAAGGACTTCATCAGGGGTTCATGTCTATATAATAGATATGAATCGAATAAGAATTTTTTTTTTCCAGTATACCATGGTGATCATAATCTGAAATAGTGTTTAATACATACCAATCAAAGTAGGGGCCAAAAACCGATTTTTACGGTATAATTAGTCCCACAAACAATTTCTGAAAAAACCATATCATAATGAAAATTAATTAATTGCAAAATAAGGGTAATTAAATAATCCACTACTAGTAGTGGATTATTTAATTACCCTTATTTTGCAATTAATTAATTTTCATTATGATATGGTTTTTTCAGAAATTGTTTGTATGACTAATTATACCGTAAAAATCGGTTTTTGGCCCCTACTTTGATTGGTATGTATTAAACACTATTTCAGATTATGATCACCATGGTATACTGGAAAAAATTTTTTCTTATTCGATTCATATCTATTATATAGACATGAACCCCTGATGAAGTCCTTGGGACGAAACGCGTCGGGTATGGTTTCTTGTGAAAACATCAGACATCCTATATAATATACTACTTGATGGGATATACTGTCTATATCATGTCTTCAACAACATTGTAAACTGCATTTTTATTATATTTACCATTGGATTTTTATGTGATAATCTCTGTTCACTAAAAGTATAATGTACTTAGTGAATATGTGAATAAAATTTATTGTTTTTATCACTTTGTGGTCATAATCTGGAAGGATATTGTATGTACACAACATTTTTAGCTCCCTTTTGACATTTTGTATCGATTATATATATATATATATATATATATGATACTACATGAAAAAGGAGGAGCGGCACTCGGCGTCTTGAAAATGACAAAGTGTATTTGAAGAAACACAGCAAAAGATTCCAACGTTTCGGGGCTTACATGCCCCTTTGTCAAGGTGTGTGCATATATATGTATAATTATAGTGAATGTACACTATATAAGGACCCAGTATATGATGGTTCCACTTATGGGGTGAAAAAAACGCTGGGAGGAGTTGGAGCTTTGTCCTCGGAACGAATCAGCGCCATTTTCCTCACATTTCCCATAGAACTTGCTGTATAGTAAGATGGAGGTGGGGGGGCACAGTGGTTATACTGCTTTCTGGTTGTCATATAGCATGTTGTTGGATATGGGTTGCATAATCCTGGTTGTACTACATACATTCACTGTCCCTGTTAGTCTACCCACTATTGGTTAGTCGATATATGTCATCGGTGTAGGGGTTTAGCTACGAGCGGTTGTGAAAAAATCTGGTGGCTGCGCCGGCACACGGTGGTGCTTGATTCGGTGAATTAAGTGTTACCAAGTTGGTTTTTTGTGTGCTTAAAACAGTGAACACAGGAGGGAAGTCACAATGTTTTGTGATGCCCTGTCGGCATCAACGGTATTTCCTGGGTGAAAGAATTAGCAGGCTGTTGTTGCCTTGTACCTATATATATATATCAATATATGTATTCGGGTGTTTGGGAGGGTGAGTCTTATAAAAATTGTATTTGTATGATTCCCTCAGACCTCTCTGGGTTCCCAGTTATTATTATTATTAATTTTTGCCCGCTTACTATCCTTTGCTGTCGACATTTACTAAGTTTCTGTCGACCATAACGTTACAGGTAATTCCACATCTGGTACATGTCAGTACATGGTCATACACATTCCCAACACATTACTGTCTCTAGGGACCTTGCTGGTCGGGACAATCCACTTGCATATAGGTTACGTCTATATGTTTATATAGGTAGATATGGGTTTATATATGCATGTTTTGGATATATGTGTTATATCGTGTGTGGCAGGATGTTTATCAATGAATGCTGAAATAATGGCATTCTTATCCTGTCCTGACCGCTCTGTTGATTAAGCTCTAGATTGGCCATGACGAGTTGGTTTCGATCCTCTCGAGGAGTCCGAATATTATTCTTTTCACAACGCGGAGAGAAAATTATGACAGCCAACTCCTGGTCGACGCAGAGCCCGGTCGCAAAAGATCATACACAGGCAGCTAAGTGTAATTTTATTTCTATTGTTTGTCCTTATTTGCACTGTATACTTTTGAGAAAGTGTGGTATTTGGGTAGGCATCCGACAGTATTACCCTACCCAGAGTGGGTAATCCTTGCCTATGTTTGTTCTAAATTATAACATTACAGCAGGCTGCCACGTGACAGCAGGAGGTGTGACCGGTAAATTGCGGAGGATGTACCAGGGAAAGCTGGAGGGAGGTGTACAGCTGTGGGTGTGGCCTCTGTTTGGTAATTCTCGGCAGATTCCTCTGGTAAACCTAATTTCGTGAATTAGCCTACTTCACGACGGTTGGTGATGCATTCTTTTATGCGGTGCAGTCATTGGTAACCGTTTCGATACCATTCTTGTTTTACCTTTTCACCTTTCACTGTCTGCACAGAAAAGGAAAGTGTTCTGCAGCCTTGTTAGGTTCGCAGAAGTGGAGGTTGTTTTCTTTTTTTTTCTTTTCTACTACTTCAACCACTGGTCGCTGAGTCGATCTGGCGGGTTCCCACTCCGGTGACCACTTGTCTGATGAGTTTCAGTTGGTCCAGAATTAGACTAGGACCTGTGAGTTAGTCATAGAATATAAAGGAGGACATTCTGGGTTCCAGTTGTTTTTCCTTACTGTTTCTCTAATAGTTTTGCCGCTCCCCTCTGGGAGGGGAGGTAATACGCGACGCCATGCAGTGGTGCGTCAGGTTCAGGACAGTCTCTGGCTGTCCCTGTATTAAGGTGCAAATCATTGGGTCTCTCTGACTGTTTTTGACACAGGGATCGGCTGTTGTTCCCAATGACGCAGATGTTGAAATTGGGGTTCAGAGTAGGTGCTGACCGGTTTTGGTTCAGTGTTTTTTCCTGTGGAAAGAGGTCTGAGGATCCAGAGTCAGATCGGTTTTGGGGTGACACCATCAATTTCTTCCGTCATAAAGCAGATGGCTGCGGCCTAAGAGTTTTTTTTTCCGGTGAGCAGATCTATTGCCAGATGGGTTTTTAGGGGACCAGTTGGGAACGTGGTCTGGAGTTTACCTGCGAATGCTCAGGAATATAATCCTAACCGCCAGGACATCGCTCCTGTGGTGTCTGTCCGGTTTTCTTCTTCTAAAGGAATGAAGGTTCGGGATCCAGCTTTAGACCCTGGTAGCCGTGCATGCAGCTCCCCGATGCTGGGGAGCAGTCCTTTGCCAG
Source organism: Pseudophryne corroboree (assembly GCF_028390025.1). Lineage (NCBI taxonomy): Eukaryota > Metazoa > Chordata > Amphibia > Anura > Myobatrachidae > Pseudophryne > Pseudophryne corroboree. The sequence continues at coordinate 621,797,773 of NC_086448.1, read as the reverse complement.
GGACGAATTTCCAGAGCCTATAGTCAAGTTAAAAAGCTGATCTGCTGCAAGCTTTCTGGAATTGAGAGCTATTTTTCGACTAACGTTTTCTTCGAGGGCTGCCCGTGTTAGTTCTGCCGGACGACTTGTCAGCAGCGGTGTAGGTAGGCCGCTAGGGCGGAACATGGGGCTAGCGGTATTGGCAGAAGTTGCACAGTTTGCGGTTGAAGGGGAGGTCTGGAAAACGCTATGTTAGCAGCCTTCGTTCAGGAGGTAATGACAGGGAAATAGAGTTCCTCTGCCGACGTGATATCCAGCCGGTGAAGATTCGGTCATCATCGAGAAGCATTCCCAGACGTGTCGAGTCTTTGAGGAGTATTGCAATTGGATATGTTGGCGATTCGCTTCAACGAGAGGCCTCAAGGAGATTTTTCCAGGTCAAGGGACGCTCAAGATATTGTAGTGGACATCCTCATAACACCGTGGGTGTCTTTAGTCGGTCTATGTGGTTTCTCCGCTTTCACTTTTCTCGTGGTGGTGTGCGGAATATGTTGGAAGGTTCCGGTGATCCTCTTGAATCCGGTCTAGAAGTGAGGGTTGGCTATCCAGTTTCATGATTTACTCATAGAAGTTTACGGCCCTCTTCCTCTACTTGAGGTAATGTTACAACAAGAGCAGGGAGTCTAGCATGACTTACCGCGGCTGTGTCTGACGGCGAGGCGGTTGAATGCCATGTCCTAAGCCGAACGAGTATTCATGGTGTAGTCGTTTCCTCAATTCTTCAGGCTACGAAAGAACTAACGACAAAGGGTTACTAACGTAGTTGGAGTACCTAGATGTCTCGGTGTCTTCCACAAAGACTTTTATGGAAGTTTTTCAGCTTTGTCTGGCTTATCCATACTTTACAAGCCGGTGTGGAGGCAAGCATAATAACTTTCTTTACAAAATTTCTCTTTCGGAAGGTGGTCATGCTATTGACTTTAACATCCGCAAGGCGGTGTCGAAAGTGGTGTTTTTTGTCTCACAAAAGCCTGGTTTGATTTTTCAGGTGGATAGTGAGGAATTGGGTACTAGGTTGGTAGTTCTACCTAGAGTGGTTTCTGGATTTGACAGAAATCTATATTTTTTGTTGCTGGTAATTTTTAGGCATTAGCCGTTTCAAATTTCCTTGATCTAGCTGGGGATTTGAGTATGTGGGTCGCCAATTGGGCTCAGTGTGGAGTAACAGGAGCTCTGTTCTATGGCATGTTTCCCAGCGTGGTTTAGAAGACTGTGTTATGCAGTCTGTTACTGGCTGAATCTGTGATGCGGTTTGGCGTGTTTATTATATGGCTGGATTGCCGTCACCGAAGTAGGTGGAGGTCTATCCTTCTGGGAAGGTGGGCTTACTCTCGGGCGGATGCCCGGGGAGTCTCTGCAGGTCAACTTTCCGAGAGGATTCTTGGTCGGGTTCAAACGCTTTTGCTTTGCTCTACAAGTTTGATTTCCTGATTGTTGGGGACCGTTTTGTTGGCTCATGCGGTGCTGCAGAGTCGTCCGCACTCTCCCGCCCGGTTTGGAGCTTTGGTATAATCCCCATGGTCCTTTTGGAGTCCCCAGCATCCTCTAGGACGTATGAGAAAATAGGATTTTGGTACTTACCGGTAAATCCTTTTCACTTAGTCCGTAGAGGATGCTGGGCGCCCGTCCCAGTGCGTACTGTGTCTGCAGTTATTGATTTGGATTACACCCTGGTGATGTGTTTTTCTCTGTCAGGCGTTTGATACCGTTGTTCATGCCATGGCATGCAGGGTGTTATTGTTGCTTATGTGGACACACGGTTGGTGTTACGTATTTTCTCAGCATGTGGCTGTGTTTTTGTGCATACCGTTGGCTGGTATTCTACTGAATGCCAAATTCTACGGTGTGTTTGAGGTGTGAGCTGGTAGGACACTCTCTGTGTTATAACAATACATTCTTTCCTCGAAATGTCCATCTCTCCTGGGCACAGTTTTCTAACTGAGGTCTGGAGGAGGGGCATAGAGGGAGGAGCCAGTTCACACCCAGTTTAAGTCTTTATAGTGTGCCCAAGCTCCTGCGGATCCGTCTATACCCCATGGTCCTTTTGGAGTCCCCAGCATCCTCTACGGACTAAGAGAAAATGATTTACTGGTAAGTACCAAAATCCTATTATCACTTGCTTCAAATATATCCATTGGATTAAAGTGCAGCAATAGGTTATAGCAATAACTGTTCATAAACCCATTATAATTTTTGGATCACATACCGAATTGGAGGAAAAAAACAACAAAAAACACTGCTTTTTCTCCCTCTCATTATCATATGCAGCTCATACTTACAGTAATCTGTCAGTGATGACCCAATGTATACATATTCCTCTAGCTTCATTCTTTCACTCCGCCCACCACGTACTGCAGTTCCTATTACACCGTCACAGGCTTCTATTCTCCAATTCCATGGCATTTTAATAAAAAAACACAGGCGCATTCATGGAAAGCGAGCAGGCCGTAAATTTATTTTCCCCGGTAACCAACCAAGTCCTTTGCCCACCTGCTCGCCCCCAGATTCAAATAACAATCAAATAGAAATGATACCCAAAGACGGCGCTGTGCTTGGAAGAACAGAACTGTCAGCTCTCGCTTTGTGACCCCCATACCCGGAACTCCTGCACATAACATAAAGAAAACTGAAGGCCCTCTGGTATGCCCAATCAGGTCAGTCCTTTGTAATGCCAGATCTATAAGAAACAAGACTGCAACAATTGCTGACCTTATTGAATCTGCAGATCTAGCCTGTAGTACAGAGACCTGGCTAGATGAAAATGCAGCACCTATATTGGAGCCTGCAGTCCCAACAAACTACTTTGTCATCCACAACCCAAGACTGGACCTCAGGGGTGGCGGGGTGGCTATCTGCTTCAAAAAAAGAATTTAAACTTAGGGTCTACCCTATTGAAATGACTTGCTCATTCGAGTGCATTGTTGCCCGAAGTTCGACAGGATTAGGTTTCAGAGTACTTCTCATTTACCGGCCCCCTGGAGATGGAAAGATATTTCTACAAGAAATTGCAGACACTATTGCTAGCCTGGTTCTGGAACATCAAAGATGGCTTATCCCCGGGGATTTCAACGCATGGCTGGATGATGAGCTCTCACGCCTTGGCCAAGACCTTCTGTGCACAATGAATGGTCTGGGTTTCACACAGGTCATTCCTTCTGCCACACATAAAAGTGGTCACACTCTTGATCTTGTCTTTTAGATTGGATTAGAAGTCACTGACCTAACAATAAACCCAGTCATCTGGTCAGACCACCACTCCATTTGGTTCTCAGTTGCAACCCCTCAAATAAGATCTCTACCCGTGGAGTTGACCAGGTATCGTCCCAGGAGAGGTATGACTCCCCAGGCTCTTGCAGCAAATCTGTATCTCTTTGCTATACTGGGTGCCTGTGAAGATCCCTGTTCCCTAGTCCGTTATTATAATAGGGATGTTATGGCTGCAATTGATATTATCACCACTGTGCATATAAGACCTCGTAAACCACAACCTCGAGCTCCCTGGTTCGACAACAGTGTTAGTGTGAGCTCAAGAAAAGTGGGCGTAAACTGGAAAGACGATGGAGGAAGACCAATCTAGTGTATGACAAAATAAAACTAATAAAGCATAACGAAGAATATCAATCGACAATCACTCAAAAAAAAAATTCCGTTCCTGTCCAATGATATCACGGCAGCAAAGAATAGGCCAGCTCAACTTTTCCGCACAGTGGAGATGCTTTGCAAGCCAGCATGCCTGCAGACTGATGAAACCCTCTCCCAGGCAAGATGCAATGAGTTAGCAAACTTCTTTGCAGATAAAATATCCCCCATCCGGGCTGGAATCTCCACAGTGCCATCAAAGGAGTACCAAACTACAAAGCCTGCCAATATAAACCACCTGCCTTCATGGACCAGCTTTGACCCAGTGGATGTAAAGGACACTGCTGAAATTGCTCTGATTTTGCATCCCACCACCTGTGATCTGGACCCGGCCTCAACCAAGCTTCTAATAGGTTGCATGGATATAATTGGTCCTGTCTTTGCAAAAATTGTTCAATACTCTTTGCAGACAGGCATTTTTCCTAGACCACTAAAGGAAGCAATTGTTAGACCTCTTCTTAAAAAAAAAAACTAATTTAGATCCCGACTGCATGACCAACTACAGGCCAGTATCAAACCTTACTTTTCTAGGAAAGGTTATTGAGAAAGTGGTTGCAAAGCAACTGGAAACCTGCCTGATAACCCATAATATTTATGATCCATTCCAATCAGTATTCAGGAGAAGCCATAGCACTGAAACAGCCCGTGTGTGTGTGTGTGTGTGTGTGTGTTAAATGATCTTCTGAAGGCAAGAGACAGAGATGACTGTTCAGTATTAATCCTTCTGGATCTCTCTGCGGCATTTGATACCGTGGACCATGGGCTCCTGAATGAGCGACTGATACATTTTTGTGGACTGGATGGCACAGTCCTAAGCTGGTACAAATAATTTCTCACAGGCAGGTCACAGAGTATCGTCTGCAGTATGCTCATCACCATCTGTGCCGTTGCCATGTGGTGTCACACAAGGTTCTATACTATCTCCCATGCTTTTTGCGGTATACATGCTCCCGCTGGGTGAAATAATCATGCGCCATGGCCTGGTCTACCACTGCTATGCAGATGATACACAACTGTACTTGTCCTTTGCTCCGGGCACCGATAACCCAATAGCAACCCTAAATGGGTGTCTAGATGAGCTCCAGGAGTGGATGAGCTCCAGTTGGCTGTGACTGAACGCAGATAAAACAGAGGTCCTTGTGATAGGACAGCAACATCAAAGGACAAGACTGTAGCATAGCCAACCAACTGGACTTAAACTTAGGGATTCAGAATTACAAACCACTGATCGTGTGCGGAATCTTAGCGTTGCCCTGGATGGTGGCTTGACACTTAAACATCAGATATCAGCCACAATAAAATCCTCATTGTTTCACCTGAGGAACAGCCAGAATCAAGCACTTAATTCCCTCAGATGATCTGCCAAAAGTCATATACATGCATTTGTATCTTCTCGATTAGACTACTGTAATGCCCTCTACTTTGGTCTCCCAGCAAAATAATTGCACCGCTTACAGCTGGTGCAAAACACAGCTGCCAGGCTGTTAACCAACCAGCCCCATTCTAGCCACATAACGCCCATCCTCTACTCCCTTCACTGGCTGCCTGTAAGATGGCGAATCATCTTCAAGATTGGCTTACGGAGTTTCAAAGCACTCCATGACCAGGGCCCAAGGTGCCTGAAGCAGCTTCAGATCCCATACTGCCCTGCTCGATTTCTACAATCTTTAGGATGAAGAACTTTTAGCAGTACCTAGAATCTCCCGTAATTCATCTGGGGTTCGAGCTTTTAGTCATGCGGCTTTGACTCTATGGAACTCACTTCCCCGTACAGTGCGAGAGGCCCCAACTATAGAATCCTTCAAAAGTAGACTCAAGATATTCCAGTTTACGCAAGTATTTCCATAATGTATCTTTTAGTATCTTCATGCTTCTGTATTTTATGAAAAGCTGTTCTGTACTTCATTATTTTCTGTACTATATTATGCTATGTATCTGTTAAGCGCCTTGAGTCCTATTAGAGGAAGAGTGCTATATAAATAAAATTATTATTACCTTTTTATATAGTGTATAAAAAGTCATAGTAGCCTTAAAAATAATGTCACATTGAGTATCTCATTATGTCTTTATCAATCCAGCAGCCTCCATGTATTTAGCCGGTGATTGAGGATATTGTGAAAAATAGTATAATTAAGAAGTTGTTCTAGGAGCTTTTTTTTTTTTTTTAATAAGATAATGTTTAATTAAGAATTTGACACTTAGTGGTTAATGCTTTTTGATTATTACATAATCTCAAATGTTCTGTCACTTTAGAATGGCTTGACCTGAAGGGGTCTGGATCATAAGATCTACACTAAAAAGGTATGTAGTCAGTAGGTCGACCTCTAATGGTCAACATACATTAGGTCAACAGGGTCAAAAGGCCAACATGGAAATGGTCAACAGAAAAAAGGTTGACGCAATTTTTTTTTTTTTGTTTGGTTGTTTTACACGTGGATGGTTAAGTATGAAAAAGTTGAAAAAAAATAAAATAAGTGTGTTGACAATGTGTGTCGACCATTGTCATGTCAACCTTTTGACCCTGACCTAGTGCATGATGACCATTAGTGGTCAGCCTATTGACCTTTTTAGTGTAGCTCTATAGACCATCTACCACCTGGAAAAAGCAAAAATGAAGGTCTCCCTAAATCATTTACATTTGGTGCTGAAGATGGTGTTCTATTCAGATGCGAGTCCACATTTTAACATAGCCATATATGGAATACCGAGATTTATGGTAAAAACTCACCTTTGTTAAATCTCTTTCTGCGAGCTACACTGGGCTACACAAGGATTAACATTGGGGTGTAGAGTAGGATCTTGATCCGAAGCACCAACAGGCTCAAAGCTTTGACTGTTCCCAAGATGCATAGCACCGCCCCTGCTATAACCATGCCTCCGTGCACAGGAGCTAAGTTTTCGTTAACCAGTCCAATGCAGTAGCAGGTAACAGACGACAGTCGTTAGAAGCCATACACACCACACACTTGTGACAGGAGAGGGTGTCAGCGGCTAATGCCATACCAACCCAAAGAAGCAAAGTGCGTCAGGGTGGGCGCCTTGTGGAGCGCAGTGTACCTCGCAGAAAGAGTTAACAACTGTAACTTCTTGCCATAAATCTCGAATTCTGCAGCGGAGTACACTGAACTCCACAAGGATTAACATCGGGGATGTCCTAAAGCAGTTCCTTATGGGAGGGGATGCACTATAGCGGGCACAAGAACCTGGCGTCCAAAGGAAGCATCCTGGGAGGTGGAAGTATCGAAGGCATAGAACCTTTATGAAAGTGTTCACTGAGGACCACGTAGCCGCCTTGCACAATTGTTCAAGGGTCGCACCATGGCGGCCGCCCAAGAAGGTCCAACAGACTGAGTAGAATGGGCTTTGATGGTAGCAGGAGCTGGTAGACCAGCCTGTACATAAGCATGTGCAATCACCATTCTAATCCATCTGCCTAAGGTCTTCTTGTTAGCAGGCCAGCCACGTTTGTGAAATCTAAACAGCACAAAGAGAGAATCAGACTTCCTAATGGAGGCAGTTCTCTTCACAGAGATACGGAGAGCCCGTACCACATCCAAAGACCGCTCTTTGGAGGACAACTCAGGAGAACTAAAGGCCGGAACCACAATCTCCTGGTTAAGGTGGAAGGAAGACACCACCTTAGGCAAATAACCAGGGCGCGTTCTAAGAACAGCCCTGTCACGGTGAAAAATCAGATAAGGATAAGGCACCTAAGTCCGAGACCCTACTAGCAGAGGCAATAGCCAGCAAAAACAAAACCTTAAGTGATAGCCACTTAAGATCTGCAGACGTAAAGGTGGTTCAAAAGGATACTCCTGCAAGGCCTCCAGAACCACTGACAAATCCCAAGGGGCCACTGGTGGTACATAAGGAGGTTGAACCCGTAACACTCCCTGAATGAAAGTATGAACATCAGGAAGGGTAGCAATCTTTCTCTGAAACCATACCAACAAGGCGGAAATGTGAACCTTGAGGGATGCCAGACGAAGGCCTAAGTCCAGGCCCTGTTGTAGGAAGGCCCAAAGTTTGGCCGTACTGAACTTGTAAACGTCATGATTGTTAGATGCGCACCAAGCAAAGTAAGACTTCTAGACCCTATGGTAAATCCAAGCAAAAGCTGGCTTACGGGCCTTCAACATAGTATGAATGACTGCCTCAGAAAAACCCTTGGCCCTCAAGACGGAAGCTTCAAGAGCCATGCCGTCAAAGCCAGTCGGGCCAAATGCTGGTATACACACGGGCCCTGAATGAGGAGGTCTGGTCATTGTGGAAGTAGAAGGGGACGCTCTATCGAGAGACCCTGCAGATCTAAATGCCAGTGCCGTCTGGGCCATGCCGGATCGATCAGAAGCAGGGTTCCTCCTTCTTGTTTGAACTTCCTTAGTACTCTGGGCAGGAGTGACACCGGAGGGAACACGTATGGTAGCTGAAAGCTCCATGGAATTGCCAGTGCGTCTATGAACGGCGCTCACGGATCCCTTGTACTTGCTCCGAAGACCGGAACCCAGTGATTGTGTCGAGACGCCATCAAGTCCACATCTGGAAGGCCCCGCTTGTCCACGATGAGTTGAAATACTTCTGGATGGAGGCTCCACTCTCCGGCGTGTACGTCCTGATGAGTGAGAAAGTCCGCTTCCCAGTTGAGTACCACCGGAATGAACACTGCCGATGTGGCTGCCAGATGGCGTTTCGCCCATTGAAGAATCCTTGATACTTCCCTCATCGCCATGCAGCTTCGAATGCCGCCCTGATTATTTATGTATGCCTCCGTGGTGGCATTGTCTGACTGTACTTGAACAGGTCTGTTCTGTATCAAATGCTGGACCAGGTTCAGTGCATTGAACACCGCCCGCAGTTCCAGAATGTTTATCGGGAGGAGAGACTTCTCCTTGGTCCACCGACCCTGAAGGGAGTGGTGCTCCAACACCGTATCCCAACCCCTCAGCCTGGCATCCATTGTCAGAAGGACCCAGTTGGAGATCTAGAAGGGACGAACCCCGCTCAATCGTTGGTCCTGAAGCCACCAGCTCAGTGACAGACAGGCCTCCGGAGACAAGGAGATAATTTGAGACCTGATCCGGTGAGGCAGGCCGTCCCACTTGGCCAGAATCAACTTCTGTAGAGGGCGGGAATGGAATTGAGCGTACCCCACCATGTCAAAGGCCGACATCTTGAGACCCAGTACTTGCATTGCGAATGTATCGACACTTGCGGACGACATAGGAAGCATCTAATCTTGTCCTGAAGTTTCAGGATCTTCTCTTGAGACCAGAACAACCACTGGTTGTGAGTGTCCAGCAATGCCTCCAGGCGTACCATGCTCTGAGCAGGGACCATGGAAGATTTCTTCCAGTTGATGCGCCACCCATGAGTTTTCATAAACTGGATTGTCACATCCAAATGACGTAGGAGAATTTCTGAGGAGTTTGCCAGGATCAGCAAGTCGTCTAGATACTGGAGGATCCTGATCCCCTTGACGGCGTAGCACAGCCGTCATTACCGCCATGACTTTGGTGAATACCCGCGGAGCCTTGACCAACCCAAAAGGTAACGTCCGAAACTGGTAATGAAGGTTGCCCACCGCAAACCTCAGGTACTGCTGATGTGACATTGCTATAGGAATATGGAGATAGGCATCCTGTATGTCCAGGGAAACCATATAGTCACCAGGCTCCAAGGCCAGAACAATAGAGCGTAGAGTTTCCATACGAAACTTGGAGACCCTCACATATTTGTTCAAAGACTTGAGATTGAGAATGGGCCGCGAGGATCCGTTCGGTTTCGGGACTAGAAACAGCGGTGAATATTACCCCTTGCCTCTCTTAGCTAGAGGCACCTGTACTACCACTCCTGTGTCCAAGAGGGACTGTACCACCGAATGAAGAGTTTTTGCCTTTACTCGATCCGAAGGGACATCTGTCAGCCAAAATCGATGAGGGGGACGATTCTTGAAGTATACGGCATAACCTTGAGTGACGACTTCCCGTACCAAGACATCGGAAGTGGTCATCAACCATTCCTGGGTAAATCCTAGAAGTCGGCCCCCAACCCTGGGATCCCCCAGTGGGAGGCCCACCCTGTCATGCGGCAGGCTTGTCCGTTTTGGAAGCAGGCTGACGGGCAGCCCATGCCCACTGGAATCTGGGCTTAGCAGGTTTGGAAGTACAAGCTTGTTTCGGTTACGCCTGACCTTTTTGCCTTTCCTGGAGGATGAAAGGAGCAAGTGAAGGTACTTTTAGCGTTTGTCACCGAAGGTGCCGTACTCGGTAGGCAAGCCGTTTTAGCAGAAGCTAAGTCAGCCACGATCTTATTGAGGTTTTCTCCGAAAAGAATGTCTCCCTTGAAATGAAGTACCTCCAGGGTTTTCTTAGAATCCAGATCCATAGACCAGGATCTCAACCAAAGAATACGTCAAGCTAAGATGGATGTTGTCGCAGCCTTGGCCGCCAGCACCCTGGCATCGGAAGCCACCTCCTTAAGATAATGTGAAGCCGTGGTAATATATGAGAGACTTTTTCTAGCATGATCAGTTGGAAGGTAGCTTCGCCGCCAGCTCCTGAGCCCATGCTTCACCAGCTTCAGCAGCCCATGTCTCTGCAATGGTTGGCCTATGCACAGCCCCTGTCAGGGTGTAAATAGCCTTTAAACAACCTTCCACATGTCTATCCGTCTGTTCCTTCAGAGAGGTGACTAGTCACTGGCAGAGCAGAGGAAACTACCATCCGTGCACATGAGAATCTACAGGCGGAGGAATTTCCCAATTTTTACATAGCTCCGCAGAGGGAGGGTAGCAATCCAACATTTTCTTATGTGGCGTGTACTTTGTTCCTGGATTTTCCCAGGATTCCTGACATTTTGTCAGCCTGGTGTTGAGAATGAGGCAAAACTTGTTTAACCACTTTCTTACGTTAAAATCTGTCCAGATTTTTAGACACAGTCTCAGGTTTCGGTTCATCAGAAATTTGAAGAACCAGCCTGATGGCCTCAATCAAATAAGGGACATCCACCTGTTACCATCCCTCCCCATCTGAAGCATCAGAGTCAGTGTCTGTGGGGTCAGTGTATGCGCCATCCTCATCAGAGGAAATGTCTGGAACGGTGGTGGATTGTGAGGATGTAGCAGCCCGTTTAGAAGATGCCTTATTCTTAGGCGGGTGAGAGTTAGACTTCTTTTTAGTCAGTGATTGGTTCAAGTGCTGTAACTGTGATGAGATCTGATCTGCCCATGGCGGATTGACTGCAGGGACCATAAACTGCTGTACTGGCACAGGCAGTCCCACAGGGGGCGTTAATTTAGTTACCAGCATATTTAATAACGTGGAGGAGGTAGCCCAGGGCGGGTCATTGTGGACACCCGTTGCTACAAACTTACTGGGGGTCAAAGAACCCCCAGAACCTGAACTCTCTGCTGCCATGTTTTCCTCAAATGAGACTGCAGCGGCAGCACCACTCAATGTGGGATCAGCCCCAGTTCCATTGCCCCTTGCAGCTGACATAATGAGAAGCTCAATATCAGGCAACCTAGTACAATATTAGCAGCACTACACATATCAAGAACTCCCAGTGTAGTGTTATCAGCACAAACCGGGAACCCAAGAGATATATGGTGACCAGAAATCACAGAGAAAAATACACAATGGGTATATCCTGTGAAACACCTATATAGTCTAATAAACCTGACGCACTCAGCCCCCTCAGGTTACAGAATATAGAGGTAGCAGGCTGAGCCAAATACACGAGATGGCAGCCACTCAGCAGCTACATGCACACACTCAGAAAGTCACAATGGAGAAATTAGAACACAATAAGACTGCACTGGACTAGCAATACAAAGTAATACTCAGTATAGCTATATATATATATATACTGTATAAACAGTAGATATAGCAAAACACAGCAAATACTGAATGTATATCACAGGGTGTTTGTACCACACAACCCTGACTGTATGCACTCTTTCTTAACTAACACTGTCCACTGACAGGTAGAATACTTAAGTGTCCTGTAAAATGCACAGCGCTGACATGCAGGCGGCTTTACAGAGGAGGATTTGCCCAAGCAGTCCCAGGAACAGAGCAGCTCCGTGTAATGGCAGCTGACAGGGAGTGAGGGAGAGAGATGCAGCTCTAGCGCGGGAACATTTGCCTAAATGGCGTCCTGGGGATGGGGGGAGGGACTACAGGTCAGGCCCTATCCCCCATGGAGATCGGTACTAAATGCCGCCAGCCGTAATCCCGGCGGGCAAAATACCGACGCCGGAATCCCGACAGGGGTGGCGAGCGGAACGCAGCCCCTTGCGGGCTCGCTTCGCTCGCCGCGCTGCTTGCACACTATTATATTCTCCCTCTATTGGTGTCGTGGACAGCCACGGAGGGAGAATATGTCGGGATTGTGGCGGTCGGGATTCCGGCCGGCGGCATCTTGACCGCAACCCCCCCCCCATGCTGGCATCCCCACCAGGCGCTGCGGGCTGTCAAAACCGACCTGTGCCCAGTGCCTTGGTGGCTAGTGTAGCCCCTGCCCCTTAGTGTCCACGCCAGCGCGGTCCGCCTCCCACCGACCACGCCGGATCGCGATTACAGCAGGCCAAAGATACCCCTTACTTTCCCCTGTATGCGGCCAGGCGAGAAGTGTGTGACTGACTAGAAGAACACTGGAGCCTCCGCTGTAATTATCCAGCAACCACGGCGCAGGAGTATACAGCGCCGCTGGAGAGTGATAGAGCTGCTGCAGGGGATGTCTGACTGACATCCAGCCACAGCTGCAGCCCTTGAAGTCTTCAAATTTCTTTCTTCTTGAAATAGCTTTTCTGTAGGGCTGCAGGAGTACCCCCTGTTGACTGCCTGCTTACTGCAAGGCACCAACTACAAAACTGAGCTCGTGTGCATGGAGGCGGGGTTATAGTGGAGGCGGCGCTATGCATCTTGGGAACAGTCAAAGCTTTGAGCCTGTTGATCCTACTCTACACCCCGATGTTAATCCTTGTGGAGCCCAGTGTACCACGCAGCAGAAATATTAATCGGATTTTGGTTGTGTGGATTCTAAACGGCCACATGTGGTATTTAGCCACAATGCCGCTTGATTTCTTAACTTGCAGTTTGGAGACTGAAGTATATATACACATGTGGTGTGTTGCAATGAACATAAATACATTGCATGCATTTTGACAGTAGTTTAGAGGTTTTAAAACCACAACACACTGCATGTGGGTTTTTCCCTTCTGTTTTGTAATGGCATAGTGTCATTTATCATTGGGTGATGCCTATTTAGGTATGGGTCGACTGATCATTTTTTCATAACCCACAGTCACCTGGAGGCAGGGGTGGATTGGGATGGAAAACCAGCCTGGGAGATTTATGAAAGCAGCATTAATGGGGGCGTGGTGTGATGATGGGGGTCTGTTGATGGGGCGGGATCACTCCTCATAGGGCCTGATTGTACGCAGTTGCAGCCTTCCTTGTGTCATTTGTTGCAGCTGTGTCTGAGACCAGGGGTGGATTGGGAACTAAAATTAGCCTTGTAAAGTTTTGTATAAGTGTTCCGATATAGTGGGACCGCTTTCAGGGAGTGTGCGGAAAAACACAGGCGTGGCTTGGTGAACGCTGGGCGGGTTTGTGTTGTCAAATCCGGAACTGAATAGTCTGAAGTGATCGCAAGCGCTAGTAAATTTTGAGCTACTGTGAAACTACACACAAATTTCTCTGACGTCCTAGTGGATGCTGGGAACTCCGAAAGGACCATGGGGAATAGCTGCTCCGCAGGAGACTGGGCACAACTAAAGAAAGCTTTTAGGTCACCTGGTGTGCACTGGCTCCTCCCACTATGACCCTCCTCCAAGCCTCAGTTAGATTTTGTGCCCGGCCGAGGTTGGATGCACACTAGGGGCTCTCCTGAGCTTCTAGAAAGAAAGTATATAATTAGGTTTTTTATTTACAGTGAGACCTGCTGGCAACAGGCTCACTGCAGCGAGGGACTAAGGGGAGAAGAAGCGAACCTACCTGCTTGCAGCTAGCTTGGGCTTCTTAGGCTACTGGACACCATTAGCTCCAACAGGGATCGACCGCATGGAACTGGCCTTGGTGTTCGTTCCCGGAGCCGCGCCGCCGTCCCCCTTACAGAGCCAGAAGCAAGAAGAGGTCCGGAAAATCGGCGGCAGAAGACATCAGTCTTCACCAAGGTAGCGCACAGCACTGCAGCTGTGCGCCATTGCTCCTCATGCACACTTCACACTCCGGTCACTGAGGGTGCAGGGCGCTGGGGGGGGGCGCCCTGGGCAGCAATAAAAACACCTTGGCTGGCATATATATCACAATATATAGCCCCAGAGGCTATATATGTGATAAATACCCCTGCCAGAATCCATAAAAAAGCGGGAGAAAAGTCCGCGAAAAAGGGGCGGAGCTATCTCTCTTAGCATTTCTCTTAGCATTGGCGCCATTTTCTCTTCACAGTGCAACTGGAAGACAGCTCCCCAGGCTCTCCCCTGTAGTTTTCAGGCTCAAAGGGTTAAAAAGAGAGGGGGGGCACTAAATTTAGGCGCAATATTGTATATACAAGCAGCTATTGGGAAAAATTCACTCAATATAGTGTTAATCCCTAAATTATATAGCGCTCTGGTGTGTGCTGGCATACTCTCTCTCTGTCTCCCCAAAGGGCTGTGTGGGGTCCTGTCCTCAGTCAGAGCATTCCCTGTGTGTGTGCGGTGTGTCGGTACGGCTGTGTCGACACGTTTGATGAGGAGGCTTATGTGATGGCAGAGCAGATGCCGATAAATGTGATGTCGCCCCCTGTGGGGCCGACACCAGAGTGGATGGATAGGTGGAAGGTATAAACCGACAGTGTCAACTCCTTACATAAAAGGCTGGATGACGTAACAGCTATGGGACAGCCGGCTTCTCAGCCCGCGCCTGCCCAGGCGTCTCAAAGGCCATCAGGGGCTCAAAAACGCCCGCTCCCTCAGATGGCAGACACAGATGTCGACACAGAGTCTGACTCCAGTGTCGACGAGGTTGAGACATACACACAATCCACTAGGAACATCCGTTACATGATCCCGGCAATAAAAAATGTGTTAAACATTTCTGACATTAACCCAAGTACCACTAAAAAAGGGTTTTATGTTTGGGGAGAAAAAGCAGGCAGTGTTTTGTTCCCCCATTAAATGAGTGAATGAAGTGTGAAAAAGCGTGGGTTCCCCCGATAAGAAACTGGTAATTTCTAAAAAGTTACTGATGGCGTACCCTTTCCCGCCAGAGGATAAGTTACGCTGGGAGATATCCCCTAGGGTGGATAAGGCGCTCACACGTTTGTCAAAAAAAGGTGGCACTGCCGTCTTAGGATACGGCCACTTTGAAGGTACCTGCTGATAAAAAGCAGGAGGCTATCCTGAAGTCTGTATTTACACACTCAGGTACTAGACTGAGACCTGCAGATAGTGCTGCTGCAGCGTGGTCTGTAACCCTGTCAAACAGGGATACTATTTTGCGAACATAAGACGTCGTCTTATATATGAGGGATGCACAGAGGGATATTTTGCCGGCTGGCATCCAGAATTAATGCAATGTCCATTCGGTCAGGAGGTTATTAGAGACCCGACACTGGACAGGTGATGCTGACTTTAAAAGGCACATAGAGCCTTATAAGGGTGAGGAATTGTTTGGGGATGGTCTCTGGGACCTCGTATCCACAGCAACAGCTGGGAAGAAAAAAAAAAAATTTACCTCAGGTTTCCTCACAGCCTCAGAAAGCACTGTATTATCAGGTACAGTCCTTTCAGCTTCAGAAATGCAAGCGTGTAAAACGAGGGAAGTGGGAAAAAGCTGCACCAGTCAGCCAGTTCCCAGAATCAAAATTCTTCCCCCGCTTCCTCTGAGTCCACCGCATGACGCGGGGTCTCCACAGGCGTAGCCAGGTACGGTGGGGGGCCGCCTCAAAAATTTCAGATATCAGTGGGCTCGCTCACAGGTGGATCCCTAGATCCTTCAAGTAGTATCTCAGGGGTACAAGCTGGAATTCGAGGCGTCTCCCCCCCGCCGTTTCCTCAAATCTGCCTTGCCGACAACTCCCTCAGGCAGGGAGACTGTGCTAGAGGCAATTCACAAGCTGTATTCCCAGCAGGTGATAGTCAAGGTGCCCCTACTTCAACAAGGACGGGGTTTCTATTCCACACTGTTTGTGGTACCGAAACCGGACGGTTCGGTGAGACCCATTTTATATTTGAAATCCTTGAACACATACATAAAAAAATTCAAGTTCAAGATGGAATCGCTCAGGGCGATTATTGCAAGCCTGGAGGAGGGGGATTACATGGTATCCCTGGACATCAAGGAGGCTTACCTACATGTCCCCATTTACCATCCTCACCAGGAGTACCTCAGATTTGTGGTACAGGATTGCCATTACCAATTCCAAACACTGCCGTTTGGACTGTCCACGGCACCGAGGGTCTTTACCAAGGTAATGGCAGAAATGATTATACTCCTTCGAGAAAGGAAGTTTTAATTATCCCGTACTTGGACGATCTCCTTATAAAGGCGAGGTCCAAGGAGCAGTTGTTGGTCGGAGTAGCACTATCTCTGGAAGTGCTACAACAGCACGGATGGATTCTATACATTCCAAAATCACAGCTGGTTCCTACCACACGCCTACTGTTCCTGGGGATGGTTCTGGACACAGAACAGAAAAAAGTGTTTCTCCCGCAGGAGAAAGCCAAGGAGCTGTCATCTCTAGTCAGAGACCTCCTGAAACCAAAACAGGTATCGGTGCATCACTGCACACGAGTCCTGGGAAAAATGGTAGCTTCTTACGAAGCAAAATTCCATTCGGCAGGTTCCATGCAAGAACCTTTCAGTGGGACCTCTTGGACAAGTGGTCGGGATCGCATCTTCAGATGCATCGGCTGATAACCCTGTCTCCAAGGACCAGGGTATCTCTACTGTGGTGGCTGCAGAGTGCTCATCTTCAAGAGGGCCGCAGATTCGGCATACAGGACTGGGTCCTGGTAACCACGGATGCCAGCCTTCGAGGCTGGGGGGCAGTCACACAGGGAAGAATTTCCAAGGACTTTGGTCAAGTCAGGAGTCGTCCCTACACATAAATATTCTGGAACTGAGGGCCATTTACAATGCCCTAAGTCTGGCATGGCCTCTGCTTCAAAACCAGCCGGTACTGATCCAGTCAGACAACATCACGGCAGTCGCCCATGTAAACCGACAGGGCGGCACAAGAAGCAGGATGGCGATGGCAGAAGCCACAAGGATTCTCCGATGGGCGGAAAATCACGTCTTAGCACTGTCAGCAGTGTTCATTCCGGGAGTGGACAACTGGGAAGCAGACTTCCTCAGCGGACACGACCTACACCCGGGAGAGTGGGGACTTCATCCAGAAGTCTTCCAACTGTTGGTAAACCGTTGGGAAAGGCCACAGGTGGACAAGATGGCGTCTCGCCTAAACAAAAAACTAGAGAGATATTGCGCCAGGTCAAGGGACCCTCAGGCGATAGCTGTGGACGCTCTAGTGACACCGTGGGTGTACCAGTCAGTTTATGTGTTCCCTCCTCTGCCTCTCATACCAAGGGTACTGAGAATAATAAGAAAACGAGGAGTAAGAACAATACTCTTGGTTCCGGATTGGCCAAGACGAGCGTGGTACCCGGAACTTCAAGAGATGATCTCAGAGGACCCATGGCCTCTGCCGCTCAGACAGGACCTGCTGCAGCAGGGGCCCTGTCTGTTCCAAGACTTACCGCGGCTGCGTTTGACGGCATGGCGGTTGAACGCCGGATCCTGAAGGAAAAGGGCATTCCAGAGGAAGTCATTCCTACGCTGATTAAAGCCAGGAAAGATGTAACTGCAAAGCATTATCACCGCATATGGCGGATGTATGTTGCTTGGTGTGAGGCCAAAAAGGCCCCAACAGAGGAATTTCAACTGGGTCGATTTCTGCATTTCCTACAAGCAGGAGTGACTATGGGCCTGAAATTAGGCTCCATTAAGGTACAGATCTCGGCTCTGTCGATTTTCTTCCAGAAAGAACTAGCTTCACTACCTGAAGTTCAGACGTTTGTTAAGGGAGTGCTGCATATTCAGCCCCCTTTTGTGCCTCCAGTGGCACCTTGGGATCTCAACGTGGTGTTGAGTTTCTTAAAATCACACTGGTTTGAGCCACTTAAAACCGTGGATCTAAAATATTTCACGTGGAAAGTGGTCATGTTATTGGCCTTGGCTTCAGCCAGGCGTGTGTCAGAATTGGCGGCTTTGTCATGTAAAAGCCCTTATCTAATTTTCCATATGGATAGGGCAGAATTGAGGACTCGTCCCCAGTTTCTCCCTAAGGTGGTATCAGCTTTTCACTTGAACCAACCTATTGTGGTTCCTGCGGCTACTAGGGACTTGGAGGCTTCCAAGTTGCTGGACGTAGTCAGGGCCTTGAAAATTTATGTTTCCAGGACGGCTAGAGTCAGGAAAACTGACTCGCTATTTATCCTGTATGCACCCAACAAGCTGGGTGCTCCTGCTTCTAAGCAGACTATTGCTCGCTGGATTTGTAGCACAATTCAGCTGGCGCATTCTGCGGCTGGACTGCCGCATCCTAAATCAGTAAAAGCCCATTCCACAAGGAAGGTGGGCTCATCTTGGGCGGCTGCCCGAGGGGTCTCGGCTTTACAACTTTGCCGAGCTGCTACTTGGTCAGGGGCACACACGTTTGCAAAATTCTACAAATTTGATACCCTGGCTGAGGAGGACCTTGAGTTCTCTCATTCGGTGCTGCAGAGTCATCCGCACTCTCCCGCCCGTTTGGGAGCTTTGGTATAATCCCCATGGTCCTTTCGGAGTTCCCAGCATCCACTAGGACGTCAGAGAAAATAAGATTTTACTCACCGGTAAATCTATTTCTCGTAGTCCGTAGTGGATGCTGGGCGCCCGTCCCAAGTGCGGATTGTCTGCAATACTTGTACATAGTTATTGTTAACTAAAGGGTTATTGTTGAGCCATCTGTTGAGATGCTCAGTTGTTTTCATACTGTTAAACTGGGTATGGTATCACGAGTTATACGGTGTGATCGGTGTGGCTGGTAAGAGTCTTACCCGGGATTCAAAATCCTTCCTTATTATGTCAGCTCGTCCGGGCACAGTGTCCTAACTGAGGCTTGGAGGAGGGTCATAGTGGGAGGAGCCAGTGCACACCAGGTGACCTAAAAGCTTTCTTTAGTTGTGCCCAGTCTCCTGCGGAGCCGCTATTCCCCATGGTCCTTTCGGAGTTCCCAGCATCCACTACGGACTACGAGAAATAGATTTACCGGTGAGTAAAATCTTATTTTTTTGTAACCGCTCTGCGATACAACCGTTCGCACTTCTGCTAAGCTAAAATACACCCCCAGTGGGCGGTGGCATAGCGTTTGCACGGCTGCTAAAATCTGCTAGTGAACGATCAACTTGGAATGACCCCTATGGCCAGCACAACAGGTATAACATACCGTGTAGCCATGTTGGCCTACCAGGAATCTTCCTGGTGAGCCCCATGGCCAATCCGCCCCTGCCTGGAGAACATCCTGAACAGCACTGGCCTTTTAGAGAATGTAAAGGAATTTTCTTCCTTCTTTCCACCTCATGCGGTTGAGCTACTATATTTTGCCAATAAAAAGTGTACTTAACAAAATAAATAAAAACATAAATACAAAAAGCAAGCCAGCCTTATTTACAAGTGGAACATTTGTTTACTTGCTATTTGTAATTATGGGGATACTGGTTAAAAACCATATCACGTTTTTCAAATCTGCACATATCTTCTAAACATATGTGGTTTTATTAATGATATATCATTACAGTGTACTTGGGAATCAACAATGTTATATCAACATGGGAATCCCTACATTTTTTTTTTTTTTTAATTTATGAGTTTTAGAATAGATAATTTTAAGCGTATAATGCTTTTAAGCTAATCGTAATGTATGACTTAATGGTTTTTGTTAAAAAAAAATATATATATATATATATATTCATTTGTAAAATATATTTATAATTTTCTCATTTAGAACCTTTTCACATTTTTTTTAATGTTGATAGGAGAATTGGAGATTAACAGAAGTAATTGAAGCATCAGCTACAAGTTGCATACCCGCATTGCTGCTTCTAACACAGCTCTAAAAAAAGATCCGTTAACAATACAGTTTCAGAAATGATAAAACGTGTTTTTGAAGATAGAATTCTAGATTTCTAATGAGTATTAAATTAAAATAACTATTGTTCCTTATTTGGAGTCTTATGGAAAGCAAATTCATTCATTGTTTTTTTTTGGAAACGTACCTTTTTAAATATCCTTTAAATTAAGAGTTTGAACTATGAGTGTCACTTTAACTTCTGGCTGGCATAATTTGATGTGAAGTTCATATCCAGCTGACAGTCTCATAATATAATACCTAACACAGAAATGAAAAATGTTAGATATTGAAAGAGGGGAAGCATTTCTGATTGTCATCTCTTCTGGTGTAAGGAGCACCAGGTTATCCATATTGGCAACAATGGATCCTTTCGCTATTACACTAGCACACAATGAGTAGGCTGCCATAAATTTACCCCTACTTTTCAATCATTGCTGTGACCACTTGCTAATTAAAGAAGGAATGTGAAGTTTGTGCTACACGGAGCAGCAGGTTTGTACTCGGCTTGTAGAGAAATTATTTATGCAGCGGAGGGATTGCTCTGGTTTTGTGTGGCATGGGTTGAATTATAACTGCCAAACTATTACAGCTGACTATAAAATGTTCTTCATGTTTTACATGCCTTTTACTTTTGCTCTGTCATGTTACTGTTATTTTTTTATATGAAGCTGCTGAAAGGATTGAATGACTTTAAATCGATTAAGGCTTAAGGTGGGTACACACTATTAGATATATCTGCAGATCAATTGATCTGCAGATATATCTATGTACGGTTCGGACAGTGTGCTGTGCATACACACAGCCCGATCCGTTCACCTGTCAATCACCGCCGGCCGCCGCAGCATGTGTACGGGCGGTTGGACGACCGCCCCGTACACACACAGCAACGCGCCAATATATCGTTAGATATATTGGCTGTCGGCTGTGCTGCGCGGCCGACGCGATACGTCTGTGAACGACGGAGTTCACAGACGTATCGCCCGTACACACTGGCCGACGGTCCCGCGATGTATCGGCCGTTCAAGAGAACGGCCGATACATCGACCAGTGTGTACGGGCCTTTACTGACTTTGCCAATCACTAGGGAGTGCAGACACTGAGAGATGTGAATATTGTCACCACTGCCTGTTTCCCACACCCCTTTAGATTGAAAGCTGTCATGAGCAGGGCCCTCTTCCCTCATATGCTTTTCCGCACTTAAACCATCTTCATCTTCCCACTGCCAACAACAGGACAATACTTTTGGGTTTGGTCACCTTGCTGCTTATTTGGGTACTATGGCTGTTGCTGCAGAAATGTTTCTAAACCTTGTCCATGTTCTATAATGTTTTGAAATTAATCTTTTTTTTTTTTTTTTTTTTTGTTCTGTTCATACTATCTCATACTGTCTCTGTTTATGTAATTTAAGGTTCTGCAGACCTCTTGTGACACCATGTAAATAAAGGATGATGATAATAGTGAAATGCATATACTGTAAGAGGCAAATGCACATGAGTGATCTGGCTTTCTAGATCATGCATTCGTACTGGAGTTAGAAGCCTGGGCTTTAATTTAAAAATTAAATAAATATTAACCATTCTTAATTTGTTTAAAAAAATGCTTTGTTTGAATCTTTTCTTTTTCATTGTCATGTCCCTACTATCACCATCCTTAAAGTGACAGTGATACAAGTATTGTAGTAGAACCTGTACCACCACAAATTTTTCTTAAATACAGAGAAGTCATCTCTCTATCAAAAACACCTATTTCAATTGGCATTGGTGTTTTTCTCCCTATAATAAATGTCTCTTTAATTCTTACTAGCATTTTTACACAGATTTTTGTGCATCCTGATAATGAATTTGATAATTGTAGGATGACACATTACAGTGTTTATGGAATTTGGGAGTGCTAGTGTAACTTGAATTCAGAAAATGACAGATAAAATAGTATTATTGGTGTATTTAGTTGTAAAACCTGTGCTGCACAAATTGCCAGCTCGGCATGACTCTAAACATTACACCTAAATTTCTTTCATTCTGAAAATTAAATTTGACAGCAAGAAGAAATTACACTATACACTGCATCCATAAATAGTAGTGCTGTTAGAATATTATTATTTAATTTATTTTTGTAATTTAAAAAAAAATTTGAATTATATATTACCTTTGCTTCTTTTAGGCATTTATTTTTCTATTGCGATCACTCATCTTTATCATACTAATGTACTGCCACATGACTTTCTTCTATTATGTTTACAGCTTTTGCCCTTTCAGAGTTATTAGATAATTCACTTTCAGCAACTGCACAAAATTCTGGCAATCGCAATATACAGATTAGGCTGGTAAGAAGCTTTTTTTGTTTTGCTATCTACATACAGCATTTGTTTTTTGTTTGTATATTCTGTTTTCTAAATCTCTCTCTCTTCATTAAAAAACCCACAAAGCTTTTTGATGAAACACAAGGAAAACTGGCTGTCGCAGTAATAGATAATGGAAAAGGAATGAATTCAGTACAGCTTAAAAACTGGGCAGTATATCGATTGTCAAAGTTTACAAGAAGAACTGAAGGCTACAGGTTAGATGTTAATAGTTTTTTTTTAAATATTATTTAGAATCTCTTTTTAATTTTCTTATCAAAGAACAGACATTAAATTATCCACGTGTTCTTGTTTGAGAATAGATTAACATCTTGAGTAAAATTTTAAATGATATAAAATATATAAAATATAGAGGACACCTATGATATACAGATGTGTCCACATACATCTTTGCTCCAGTCATGGCAAACAGCTTTTCATGGCATGCCAGGTACCATGAGAAACCTGTCTGTTTTGGCCCCGTTTTCGACACAAGCACGCGGATCGGCAGCTATTCTGCCGATCCACATGCTTTTCTACAAGTCGAATTCCTCGACTCTGTCGAATAATTTGGGGTTAGATTGAATAGGTCGGAACCCCTTCTGACCTGACGTCTTTTTGACAGACGGCAGCTTTTGACTTCAATTGAATATACCCCTTTGTCGTAAACAGATATACAAGTGTCACATATCCAAGTAATCAGCAGAGTCTCCCGGTGTATCCTATTCACATCATGTTGTTTTTAGCAAAAAAAGATGCATGATGCTAGCAGAGGTGCATGAGAAATTAGTTCACTCACGCAAGGCATTTACCGCAGCATGGCGTATTAAGACTAACTGTATGAGGACACATCTGTACTAATTCTAAAGATTATATGAACGTGTAGTTCTGTTGGCTACAATCTAAACCACAATCCAGTTTATTTTATTGCAATGGTTATTGGAAGCATAGAGGAAAATATGTATGAAAATATGTCCCTTTTCTCTTCTAGTAATGATACAAGCTATGTCCGCCCTCCACCTGTTGCACGCAGTCTGAACAGTGATATCTCTTATTTTGGTGTTGGGGGAAAGCAAGCCGTTTTCTTTATTGGTCACTCAACCCGTGTAAGTATGCTAAATACTGTCTGCATTTACCAAAAAGTTACAATACTGGTTTTAAACAGCAACGTGTTTAATAGAAAATGAAAACAATAACACTTGAATTGAATCCATAAATAATGTTTAAATTAATATGATTATATCTAGATTGGTTTAAAAAAATATATATTGTGAATCGTGCTGCAAATCTGCACATCCCTACTTGTCGTACTAATTGCTCTGCAATAATCTCCCTCTATATTCTTGCTTATGATTATTTTTACACAATTTATAGACAGCATGGGGTAATCATTCTTGGAATGTATTTGGTTTCTGGTACTAGTGCTCTGATGTTGGGAAAAGAAAGTTGTGGATTAAATTTGATCCCTCTTAATGTGGGGGTGGTATAGAAGAGCTCCAGTTATTTTATAGTCAGTATGTTGACACCATATGGTCGACAGGGTCAAAAGGTCGACAGGTAAAAGGTAGCGCCACTCATTTGTGACTGACACTGGCTTATATTACATGTTAATATATACTTCAACAGTTCCTACTTGATTAAAAATAATAAAGTAAAACATGTAATCCTTAAAGTTTAAAACGTGAAATAAGTCTATCCTTGTATTACTGTGATTTTAGAATATAACATATGTGGTCTATACAGTAGCTCTGTCAATTTAATAGTTTGCTTAAGTTGTAATGGTGCGAAATAAAAGTAATTGAACTAATTGTTCTTGTTGCTAGTGATTGCACACCCCCCGAGTCAGTAATTTACAGTCATTAATACAGTTTGAGTATCCCTTATCCAAAATGCTTGGGACCAGAAGTATTTTGGATATCGGATTTTTCCGTCTTTTGGAATAATTGCATACCATAATGAGATATCATGGTGATGGGACCCAAGTCTAAGCACAGAATGCATTTATGTTTCATATACACCCTATTCACACAGCCTGAAGGTGATTTTAGTCAATATTTTTAATAACTTTTTGCATTAAACAAAGTGTGTGTACATACATACAATTCATTTATGTTTCATATACACCTTATACACTCAGCCTGAAGGTCATTTAATACAATATGTTTAATAACTTTGTGTATTAAACAAAGTTTGTGTACATTGAGCCATCAAAAACAAAGGTTTCACTATCACAGTCTCACTCAAAAAAAATCTGTATTTCGGAATATTCCGTATTTCGGAATATTTGGATATGGGATACTCAACCTGTACTGTATTATGTGACAAAACACAAGGTGTTATTTACACCACATAAAGAATTAACATTGCTGCCTAGTGCAGTGGGGTCATGCCCTCCCTTCCTTAAGTCAAACAACTTGTGCTAAAAATTTAGTGTTCCTTGAACTTGTAGCAGGGTGGCTACACCCCATGGTTTTATGTGCATTTGTTTTTAAAGAAAGTGGGTTTTAATGGTAAGTACAACAAATATTTGATTCTATAGTAAGATTTAAATACTAAATTGGTTCATGTTATTAAACATTGTAATGGGTTATCAAATTCACCCAAATCTTGGTTTGCTTTGCAATCTAAATCAATCTAAATATGAAAAAAATGTTTTTTTCAAGATTATTACCAAGACTTCAGACTCTCAAGATGTTCATGAATTTTTGCTTTCGAAAGAAGATTTTGAGAAGAGAGAGCACAATAACGAATTTATTTACAGTGGCTCCATTAGAAATCGAAAGGTAAGAATATACTCGACTGTTGTACAAAGACCTCTGTCTGAAAATAGTGGTTTTCTGATCAAAAAGAAAATGTCCAAACATGGGTGGGTGAATTTCATACTGGGCTTGTGAGTGGATTCTTATGTTACTCCATGGTTTGCACTGATAGCGTTGAGGTGTGGAGTTTAGCAAAGTCCCTAGTCTTTATCAAGAAACATCGCAAGATGGGCATGGACTTTGCTGTCAGGGGTCTTCAGGCCACAGCCCTGTGTCATGACATTTTTTAGCATCATTGAAACTTCTAGTGATTTCTGGCACAGAAACTCTACTGTACTGATCGTTCTTACTTGATGTAATAGCCTTCATTGACCTTTCACATTGATGAATCTTGACTCTTCCTAACACCTTGTCGGCAGTTCATGTTTTTCCATCACTGTCAGAAGGTGCACCTCACAAGCATTGACATTTTGGAAAATTTTCTGGCTATTATGATTTGGCCCGATAAAACTCTTTACACTTGCCATATGTCCTGCATTCAGCATGTTGACTATTAGTATCTAATGTCCACTTACAGTTTTATATATTCCTGAACATAACATGGACCATTCTTGAGAATAGTCCGTGTAATTTGTTTCACATGGGAGTGGTCATAATGTTTTGGCTCATGGTTGTATTACCAAGCAGTATTTTGGTTTTTACTCCATTCATTTAATCAAAAGTTTTAATCTAAGGTCATGTGATACATAACACGGGATTGACTTCTTCATTATGGGTGAGCTATTGTACATATGTTTTTTTTTTCCTTCTTAAGTAGAAAGTGTATACCCCCAACAGTTTTGCATCTTAACTCAAGATGGAGATACTTTGTTATTGAAGCCCAAGGACGTAGCTATCATAGGTGCATTAAGTGAGGGGCCCACCTTCCTTGCAGAGGTGTAGCATGTTGCCATGGCACTTGAAGCACTTGCATGCTACAGTGCCCCCCAAGTGTGCATATAGGGCTCAGTTAAAGAGGAGCAAAAATAAATATTTAGGGCATTATCAGACTGGGGCAGGGAGACCTAGATATTCCAACTTACTAGTAGTAGTAGTAGTAGTTGCCCTTACACATTATACCACGTTAATGTTCCTTTCTTATTAGCCCTACCCCAGTAATGTCCCCCACACATTGTTACACAGAAATGCTCCTTATAAATTATTAGGCCACAAACAGTAATGTACGTTGCACATTAGGCCACACACAGTAATGCTCCCTATACATTATTCTAAAACAAAGGTCTAGCTATACCCCTGTTGGAAACCTTTGCTGAGACTGAAGCTTTCAGATAAAGGTTTAATTTCTCTGACGTCCTAGTGGATGCTGGGGACTCCGTCAGGACCTTGGGGATTAGCGGCTCCGCAGGAGACAGGGCACAAAAGTAAAAGCTTTAGGATCAGGTGGTGTGCACTGGCTCCTCCCCCTATGACCCTCCTCCAAGCCCCAGTTAGATTTTTGTGCCCGGCCGAGAAGGGTGCAATCTAGGTGGCTCTCCTAAAGAGCTGCTTAGAGTAAAAGTTTTGTTAGGTTTTTTATTTTCAGTGAGTCCTGCTGGCAACAGGCTCACTGCATCGAGGGACTTAGGGGAGAGAAGTGAACTCACCTGCGTGCAGGATGGATTGGCTTCTTAGGCTACTGGACACCATTAGCTCCAGAGGGAGTCGGAACACAGGTCTCACCCTGGGGTTCGTCCCGGAGCCGCGCCGCCGACCCCCTTGCAGATGCCGAAAAGTGAAGAGGTCCAGAAACCGGCGGCAGAAGGCTTTTCAGTCTTCATAAGGTAGCGCACAGCACTGCAGCTGTGCGCCATTGTTGTCAGCACACTTCATAGCAGCGGTCACTGAGGGTGCAGGGCGCTGGGGGGGGCGCCCTGGGCAGCAATGATAGTACCTTATTCTGGCTAAAAATACATCACACATAGCCCCTGGGGGCTATATGGATGTATTTAACCCCTGCCAGGTCTCAGAAAAACGGGAGAATAAGCCCGCCGAAAAGGGGGCGGGGACTATTCTCCTCAGCACACCGCGCCATTTTCCCTCACAGAAATGCTGGTGGGAAGGCTCCCAGGCTCTCCCCTGCACTGCACTACAGAAACAGGGTTAAAACAGAGAGGGGGGGCACTTATTTGGCGATATGACTATATATATTAAAATGCTATAAGGGAAAAACACTTATATAAAGGTTGTCCCTGTATAATTATAGCGTTTTTGGTGTGTGCTGGCAAACTCTCCCTCTGTCTCCCCAAAGGGCTAGTGGGGTCCTGTCCTCTATCAGAGCATTCCCTGTGTGTGTGCTGTGTGTCGGTACGTGTGTGTCGACATGTATGAGGACGATGTTGGTGAGGAGGCGGAGCAATTGCCTGTAATGGTGATGTCACTCTCTAGGGAGTCGACACCGGAATGGATGGCTTATTTAAGGAATTACGTGATAATGTCAACACGCTGCAAGGTCGGTTGACGACATGAGACGGCCGGCAAACCAATTAGTACCTGTCCAGGCGTCTCAAACACCGTCAGGGGCGTTAAAACGTCCTTTTACCTCAGTCGGTCGACACAGACACGGACACTGACTCCAGTGTCGACGGTGAAGAAACAAACGTATTTTCCTTTAGGGCCACACGTTACTTGTTAAGGGCAATGAAGGAGGTGTTACATATTTCTGATACTACAAGTACCACAAAAAAGGGTATTATGTGGAGTGTGAAAAAACTACCTGTAGTTTTTCCTGAATCGGATAAATTAAATGAAGTGTGTGATGATGCGTGGGTTTCCCCCGATAGAAAATTATTGGCGGTATACCCTTTCCCGCCAGAAGTTAGGGCGCGTTGGGTAACACCCCTTAGGGTGGATAAGGCGCTCACACGCTTATCAAAACAAGTGGCGGTACCGTCTCCAGATAGGGCCGCCCTCAAGGAGCCAGCTGATAGGAGGCTGGAAAATATCCTAAAAAGTATATACACACATACTGGTGTTATACTGCGACCAGCGATCGCCTCAGCCTGGATGTGCAGCGCTGGGGTGGCTTGGTCGGATTCCCTGACTGAAAATATTGATACCCTTGACAGGGACAGTATTTTATTGACTATAGAGCATTTAAAGGATGCATTTCTATATATGCGAGATGCACAGAGGGATATTTGCACTCTGGCATCAAGAGTAAGTGCGATGTCCATATCTGCCAGAAGTTGTTTATGGACACGACAGTGGTCAGGTGATGCAGATTCCAAACGGCACATGGAAGTATTGCCGTATAAAGGAGAAAAAGACAACGTCTTTTCAGCCTCAGTCCTTTCGTCCCCATAAGGGTAAGCGGGCAAAAGGCCAGTCATATCTGCCGTGGGATAGAGGAAAGGGAAGAAGACTGCAGCAGGCAGCCCATTCCCAGAAACAGAAGCCCTCCACCGCTTCTGCCAAGTCCTCAGCATGACGCTGGGGCCGTACAAGCGGACTCAGGTGCGGTGGGGGGGGGTCGTCTCAAGAGTTTCAGCACGCAGTGGGCTCACTCGCAAGTGGACCCCTGGATCCTACAAGTAGTATCCCAGGGGTACAGATTGGAAATTCGAGACGTCTCCCCCTCGCAGGTTCCTGAAGTCTGCTTTACCAACGTCTCCCTCCGACAGGGAGGCAGTAGTGGAAACAATTCACAAGCTGTATTCCCAGCAGGTGATAATCAAAGTACCCCTCCTACAACAAGGAAAGGGGTATTATTCCACACTATATTGTGGTACTGAAGCCAGACGGCTCGGTGAGACCTATTCTAAATCTGAAATAGTTGAACACTTACATACAAAGGTTCAAATCAAGATGGAGTCACTCAGAGCAGTGATAGCGAACCAGGAAGAAGGGGACTATATGGTGTCCCGGGACATCAGGGATGCTTACCTCCATGTCCCAATTTGCCCTTCTCACCAAGGGTACCTCATGTTCGTGGTACAGAACTGTCACTATCAGTTTCAGACGCTGCCGGTTGGATTGTCCACGGCACCCCGGGTCCTTACCAAGGTAATGGCCGAAATGATTCTTCTTCAAAGAAAATGGACGATCTCCTGATAGGGGCAAGGTCCAGAGAACAGTTGGAGGTCGGAGTAGCACTATCTCAAGTAGTTCTACGACAGCACGGGTGGATTCTAAATATTCCAAAACCGCAGCTGTTTCCGACGACACGTCTGCTGTTCCTAGGGATGATTCTGGACACAGTCCAGAAAAAGGTGTTTCTCCCGGAGAAGAAAGCCAGGGAGTTATCCGAGCTAGTCAGGAACCTCCTAAAACCAGGAAAAGTGTCAGTGCATCATTGCACAAGGGTCCTGGGAAAAATGGTGGCTTCTTACGAAGCGATTCCATTCGGTAGATTTCACGCAAGAACTTTTCAGTGGGATCTGCTGGAAAAATGGTCCGGATCGCATCTTCAGATACATCAGCGGATAACCCTGTCTCCAAGGACAAGGGTGTTTCTTCTGCGGTGGCTGCAGAGTGCTCATCTACTAAAGGGCCGCAGATTCGGCATTCAGGACTGGGTCCACGGATGCCAGCCTGAGAGGCTGGGGAGCAGTCACACAGGGAAAAAATTTCCAGGGAGTGTGATCAAGTCTGGAGACTTCTCTCCACATAAATATACTGGAGCTAAGGGCAATTTACAATGTTCTAAGCTTAGCAAGACCTCTGCTTCAGGGTCAGCCGGTATTGATCCAGTGGGACAACATCACGGCAGTCGCCCACGTAAACAGTCAGGGCGGCACAAGAAGCAGGAGGGCAATGGCAGAAACTGCAAGGATTCTTCGCTGGGCGAAAAATCATGTGATAGCACTGTCAGCAGTGTTCATTCCGGGAGTGGACAACTGGGAAGCAGACTTCCTCAGCAGGCACGACCTCCACCCGGGAGAGTGGGGACTTCATCGGGAAGTATTCCACATGATTGTGAACCGTTGGGAAAGACCAAAGGTGGACATGATGGCGTCCCGCCTGAACAAAAAACTGGACAGGTATTGCGCCAGGTCAAGAGACCCTCAAGCAATATCTGTGGACGTTCTGGTAACACCGTGGGTGTACCAGTCGGTGTATGTGTTCCCTCCTCTGCTTCTCATAACCAAGGTACTGAGAATTATAAGACGTAGAGGAGTAAGAACTATACTCGTGGCTCCGGATTGGCCAAGAAGGACGTGGCACCCGGAACTTCAAGAAATGCTCACAGAGGACTCATGGCCTCTGCCGCTAAGAAGGGACTTGCTTCAGCAAGTACCAGGTCTGTTCCAAGACTTACCGCGGCTGCGTTTGACGGCATGGCGGTGGAACACCAGATCCTAAGGGAAAAAGGCATTCCGGAAGAGGTCATTCCTACCCTGGTCAAAGCCAGGAAGGAGGTGACCGCAAAACATTATCACCACATGTGGCGAAAATATGTTGCGTGGTGTGAGGCCAGGAAGGCCCCACGAAGAAATTTCAACTCGGTCGATTCCTGCATTTCCTGAAAACAGGAGTGTCTATGGGCCTCAAATTGGGGTCCATTAAGGTTCAAATTTCGGCCCTGTCAATTTTCTTCCAGAAAGAATTGGCTTCAGTTCCTGAAGTCCAGAAGTTTGTCAAGGGAGTATTGCATATACAACCCCCTTTTGGTGCCTCCAGTGGCACTGTGGGATCTCAACGTAGTTCTGGGATTCCTCAAATCACATTTTAAACCGCTCAAATCTGTGGATTTGAAATATCTCACATGAAAAGTGACCATGCTGTTGGCCCTGGCCTCGGCCAGGCGAGTGTCAGAATTGGCGGCTTTGTCTCACAAAAGCCATATCTGATTGTCCATTCGGACAGGGCAGAGCTGCGGACTCGTCCCCAGTTTCTTCCTAAGGTGGTGTCAGCGTTTCACCTGAACCAGCTTATTGTGGTACCTGCGGCTACTAGGGACTTGGAGGACTCCAAGTTGCTAGATGTTGTCAGGGCCCTGAAAATATAGGTTTCCAGGACGGCTGGAGTCAGGAAAACTGACTCGCTGTTATCCTGTATGCACCCAACAAACTGGGTGCTCTTGCTTCTAAGCAGACGATTGCTCGTTGGATTTGTAGCACATTTCAACTTGCACGTTCTGTGGCAGGCCTGCCA
Source organism: Pseudophryne corroboree (assembly GCF_028390025.1). Classification (NCBI taxonomy): domain Eukaryota; kingdom Metazoa; phylum Chordata; class Amphibia; order Anura; family Myobatrachidae; genus Pseudophryne; species Pseudophryne corroboree. The sequence goes on along the minus strand of NC_086448.1, from coordinate 621,766,708 downwards.
CAGCTTAAATCTGTCAAGGCCCATTCCACAAGGAAGGTGGGCTCATCCTGGGCGGCTGCCCGAGGGGTCTCGGCATTACAACTCTGCCGAGCAGCTACGTGGTCGGGGGAGAACACGTTTGTAAAATTCTACAAATTTGATACCCTGGCTAAAGAGGACCTGGAGTTCTCTCATTCGGTGCTGCAGAGTCATCCGCACTCTCCCGCCCGTTTGGGAGCTTTGGTATAATCCCCATGGTCCTGACGGAGTCCCCAGCATCCACTAGGACGTCAGAGAAAATAAGATTTTACTTACCGATAAATCTATTTCTCGTAGTCCGTAGTGGATGCTGGGCGCCCATCCCAAGTGCGGATTGTCTGCAATACTTGTACATAGTTATTGTTACAAAAATCGGGTTATTATTGTTGTGAGCCATCTTTTCAGAGGCTCTGCTGTTATCATGCTGTTAACTGGGTTCAGATCACAGGTTGTACAGTGTGATTGGTGTGGCTGGTATGAGTCTTACCCGGGATTCAAAATCCTTCCTTATTGTGTACGCTCGTCCGGGCACAGTATCCTAACTGAGGCTTGGAGGAGGGTCATAGGGGGAGGAGCCAGTGCACACCACCTGATCCTAAAGCTTTTACTTTTGTGCCCTGTCTCCTGCGGAGCCGCTAATCCCCATGGTCCTGACGGAGTGCCCAGCATCCACTACGGACTACGAGAAATAGATTTATCGGTAAGTAAAATCTTATTTTTTCTTATAGCAGATGTGTGTGTGTGCACTACCAAGTATTTAAAGTTGTTGAGAAGACACAAGATATTTTCTCTGACGTCCTAGTGGATGCTGGGACTTCCGTAAGGACTATGGGGAATAGCGGCTCCGCAGGAGACTGGGCACAAAAAGTAAAAGCTTTAGACTAGCTGGTGTGCACTGGCTCCTCCCCCTATGACCCTCCTCCAAGCCTCAGTTAGATTTTTGTGCCCGAACGAGAAGGGTGCATGCTAGGTGGCTCTCGTGAGCTGCTTAGAAGTAAAAGTTTAAATAGGTTTTTTATTTTCAGTGAGTCCTGCTGGCAACAGGCTCACTGCATCGTGGGACTAAGGGGAGAAGAAGCGAACTCACCTGCGTGCAGAGTGGATTGGTCTTCTTGGCTACTGGACATTAGCTCCAGAGGGACGATCACAGGTTCAGCCTGGATGGGTCCCGGAGCCGCGCCGCCGGCCCCCTTACAGAGCCAGAAGAGCGAAGAGGTCCGGAGAAATCGGCGGCAGAAGACGTTCCTGTCTTCAGATAAGGTAGCGCACAGCACTGCAGCTGTGCGCCATTGCTCTCAGCACACTTCACACTCCGGTCACTGAGGGTGCAGGGCGCTGGGGGGGAGCGCCCTGAGACGCAATAAAACATGTTTAAACCTTACATGGCTAAAGAAATACATCACATATAGCTCCTGGGCTATATGGATGCATTTCACCCCTGCCAGTTTTCCTTAAAAAAAAAAAAAGCGGGAGAAAAGGCCGCCGTGAAGGGGGCGGAGCCTATCTCCTCAGCACACAAGCGCCATTTTCCCTCACAGTTCCGCTGGAAGGAAGGCTCCCAGACTCTCCCCTGCAGTCCTGCTACAGAATCAGGGTAAAACAAGAGAGGGGGGGCACTATTGGCAGCTAATATAAAACAGTAGCTATAAAGGGAGTAACACTTACATAAGGTTATCCCTGTATATATATAGCGCTCTGGTGTGTGCTGGCAAACTCTCCCTCTGTCTCCCCAAAGGGCTCGTGGGGTCCTGTCCTCTTTCAGAGCATTCCCTGTGTGTGTGCTGGGTGTCGGTACGATTGTGTCGACATGTATGAGGAGGAAAATGATGTGGAAGCAGAGCAATTGCCTGTGTTAGTGATGTCACCCCCTAGGGAGTCGACACCTGACTGGATGGTCGTATTTAAAGAATTACGTGACAGTGTCAGCACTTTGCAAAAAACTGTTGACGACATGAGACAGCCGGCAAATCAATTAGTGCCTGTTCAGGCGTCTCAGACACCGTCGGGGGCGCTAAAACGCCCGTTACCTCAGATGGTCGTCACAGACCCAGACACGGATACTGAATCCAGTGTCGACGGTGAGGAGACAAACGTAATGTCCAGTAGGGCCACACGTTACATGATCACGGCAATGAAGGAGGCATTGAATATTTCTGACACTACAAGTACCACAAAAAAGGGTATTATGTGGGGTGTGAAAAAACTACCAGTAGTTTTTCCTGAATCAGATGAATTAAATGAGGTGTGTGATAAAGCGTGGTTTTCCCCCGATAAAAAACTGCTGATTTCTAATAAATTATTGGCACTATACCCTTTCCCGCCAGAGGTTAGGGCGCGTTGGGAAACACCCCCTAGGGTAGATAAGGCGCTCACACGCTTATCAAAACAAGTGGCGTTACCGTCTCCCGATACGGCCGCCCTTAAGGAACCAGCTGATAGAAGGCTGGAAAATATCCTAAAAGGTATATACACACATACTGGTGTTATACTGCGACCAGCAATCGCCTCAGCCTGGATGTGCAGTGCTGGAGTGGCTTGGTCGGATTCCCTGACTGAAAATATTGATACCCTGGATAGGGACAGTATATTATTAACTATAGAGCATTTAAAGGATGCATTACTATATATGCGAGATGCACAGAGGGATATTTGCACCCTGGCATCTAGAGTGAGTGCGATGTCCATTTCTGCCAGAAGAGCGTTATGGACGCGACAGTGGTCAGGTGATGCGGATTCCAAACGACATATGGAAGTATTGCCGTATAAAGGGGAGGAGTTATTTGGGGTCGGTCTATCGGACCTGGTGGCCACAGCAACGGCTGGAAAATCCACCTTTTTACCCCAGGTCACCTCTCAGCAGAAAAAGACACCGTCTTTTCAAACTCAGTCCTTTCGTTCCCATAAGGGCAAGCGGGCAAAAGGCCACTCATTTCTGCCCCGGGGCTGAGGAAGGGGAAAAAGACTGCACCAGGCAGCCTCTTCCCAGGAGCAGAAGCCCTCCCCCGCTTCTGCCAAGTCTTCAGCATGACGCTGGGGCCTTACAAGCGGACTCAGGCACGGTGGGGGGCCGTCTCAAGAATTTCAGCGCGCAGTGGGCTCACTCGCAAGTGGACCCCTGGATCCTGCAGGTAGTATCACAGGGGTACAAATTGGAATTCGAGACGTCTCCCCCTCGCCGGTTCCTGAAGTCTGCTCTACCAACGTCTCCCTCCGACAGGGAGGCGGTAGTGGAAGCTATTCACAAGCTGTATTCCCAGCAGGTGATAATCAAGGTACCCCTCCTACAACAGGGAAAGGGGTATTATTCCACGCTGTTTGTGGTACCGAAGCCGGACGGCTCGGTGAGACCAATTTTAAATCTAAAATCCTTGAACACTTACATAAAAAGGTTCAAATTCAAGATGGAGTCACTCAGAGCAGTGATAGCGAACCTGGAAGAAGGGGACTATATGGTGTCTCTGGACATCAAAGATGCTTATCTGCATGTCCCAATCTACCCTTCTCACCAAGGGTACCTCAGGTTTGTGGTACAAAACTGTCATTATCAGTTTCAGACGCTGCCGTTTGGATTGTCCACGGCACCACGGGTCTTTACCAAGGTAATGGCCGAAATGATGATTCTTCTTCGAAGAAAAGGCGTCTTAATTATCCCTTACTTGGACGATCTCCTGATAAGGGCAAGGTCCAGGAAACAGTTAGAGGTCGGAGTAGCACTATCTCAGGTAGTGCTACGTCAGCACGGGTGGATCCTAAATATCCCAAAATCACAGCTGATTCCAACAACACGTCTACTGTTCCTGGGGATGATTCTGGACACAGTCCAGAAAAAGGTGTTTCTCCCGGAGGAGAAGGCCAGGGAGTTATCCGAGCTAGTCAGGAAACTCCTAAAACCAGGCCAAGTGTCAGTGCATCAATGCACGAGAGTCCTGGGAAAAATGGTGGCTTCTTACGAAGCGATTCCATTCGGAAGATTCCATGCAAGAACTTTTCAGTGGGATCTGCTGGACAAATGGTCCGGATCGCATCTTCAGATGCATCAGCGGATAACCTTATCTCCAAGGACAAGGGTGTCTCTCCTGTGGTGGTTACAGAGTGCTCATCTTCTAGAGGGCCGCAGATTCGGCATTCAGGATTGGATGCTGGTGACCACCGATGCCAGCCTGAGAGGCTGGGGAGCAGTCACACAGGGAAGAAATTTCCAGGGCTTGTGGTCAAGCATGGAAACGTCTCTTCACATAAATATCCTGGAACTAAGGGCCATTTACAATGCCCTAAGTCAAGCAAGGCCTCTGCTTCAGGGTCAGTCGGTATTGATCCAATCGGACAACATCACGGCAGTCGCCCACGTCAACAGACAGGGCGGCACAAGAAGCAGGAGGGCAATGGCAGAAGCTGCAAGGATTCTTCGCTGGGCGGAAAATCATGTGGTGGCACTGTCAGCAGTGTTCATTCCGGGAGTGGACAACTGGGAAGCAGACTTCCTCAGCAGACACGACCTTCACCCGGGGGAGTGGGGACTTCACCCAGAAGTCTTTCAAGTGATTGTAAACCGTTGGGAAAAACCAAAGGTGGACATGATGGCGTCCTGTCTCAACAAAAAACTGGACAGATATTGCGCCAGGTCAAGGGACCCTCAGGCAATAGCGGTGGACGCTCTGGTAACACCGTGGGTGTACCAGTCGGTGTATGTGTTCCCTCCTCTGCCTCTCATTCCAAAAGTACTGAGAATCATAAGAAGGAGAGGAGTGAAGACTATACTCGTGGCTCCGGATTGGCCAAGAAGAACTTGGTACCCGGAACTGCAAGAGATGCTCACGGAGGACCCGTGGCCTCTACCTCTAAGAAAGGACCTGCTCCAGCAGGGACCTTGTCTGTTCCAAGATATACAACCTCCTTTTGTGCCACCAGTGGCACCTTGGGATCTCAATGTAGTTTTAGGGTTCCTAAAATCACATTGGTTTGAACCACTCGCCACTGTGGAATTAAAATCTCACATGGAAGGTGGTCATGCTGTTAGCTCTGGCGTCAGCCAGGCGTGTCTCAGAAATGGCGGCTTTGTCATATAAAAGCCCTTACCTAATTTTTCATTCAGACAGGGCAGAATTGAGGACTCGTCCTCAATTTCTCCCTAAGGTGGTTTCAGCGTTTCACATGAACCAACCTATTGTGGTACCTGTGGCTACTAGGGACTTGGAGGACTCCAAGTTGTTGGACGTAGTCAGGGCCCTGAAAATATATGTTTCCAGGACGGCTGGAGTCAGAAAATCTGACTCGCTGTTTATCCTGTATGCACCCAACAAGCTGGGTGCTCCTGCTTCTAAGCAGACGATTGCTCGTTGGATTTGTAGTACAATTCAGCTTGCACATTCTGTGGCAGGACTGCCACAGCCAAAATCTGTTAAAGCCCATTCCACAAGAAAAGTGGGCTCATCTTGGGCGGCTGCCCGAGGGGTCTCGGCTTTACAACTTTGCCGAGCAGCTACTTGGTCAGGGGCAAACACGTTTGCAAAATTTTACAAATTCGATACCCTGGCTGAGGAGGACCTGGAGTTCTCTCATTCGGTGCTGCAGAGTCATCCGCACTCTCCCGCCCGTTTGGGAGCTTTGGTATAATCCCCATGGTCCTTACGGAAGTCCCAGCATCCACTAGGACGTCAGAGAAAATAAGAATTTACTTACCGATAATTCTATTTCTCATAGTCCGTAGTGGATGCTGGGCGCCCATCCCAAGTGCGGATTGTCTGCAATACTTGTATATAGTTATTGTTACAAAAAATCGGGTTGTTTATTGTTGTGAGCCATCTTTTCAGAGGCTCCTACGTTTATCATACTGTTAACTGGGTTCAGATCACAAGTTGTACGGTGTGATTGGTGTGGCTGGTATGAGTCTTACCCGGGATTCAAAATCCTTCCTTATTATGTACGCTCGTCCGGGCACAGTATCCTAACTGAGGCTTGGAGGAGGGTCATAGGGGGAGGAGCCAGTGCACACCAGCTAGTCTAAAGCTTTTACTTTTTGTGCCCAGTCTCCTGCGGAGCCGCTATTCCCCATGGTCCTTACGGAAGTCCCAGCATCCACTACGGACTATGAGAAATAGAATTATCGGTAAGTAAATTCTTATTTTTTTCTGTATTTGATTATCTAGCCATGTATATACATTGTAGCAGGGTTAGGGAAACAGGTACCATCTCCATGGGTAGATGGTAGTGTACAGCAGCTGAGAGATTACTCAAGTTCAAGGTTTCTGGTGCAGCTGGCCCCAACCAGTTTTATTAAACAGAAAAATAAAATAAAACATCAAAATAAATACCTTGCTTTTCCGGCACTAACTGAACATAAACCATTCCTGACTGACATTACAAAAGCATAAGGAGTTTCACTAAGTACAGATGTGTCCTCTTATGCAAGTGGCAGGGTATGATCGTGGCATAGCAGTGGATAGATGGAGCGTGCGTATGTGTGCTACCTACTGCCTTACACTATGCCATGGCATGCAGCATCATGAGCAACAATGTAGAAGCACATATCTGTGTAGCTCACTTGTATCCAGTAGCAGGTTTTTTCTTAAAGGGGTACTCGAGATGCACTGTAGTGCATAGGTGATCCATTGTATCCAATGGTGGGAACTTTGCGATCAGCGTTTGACTGCGAGGGTGACCCCACATAACCCCGCGGTCAACCGCTGATCGCAAAGTTCCCACCATTGGATACAATGGAGCGCCTATGCGCTACAGTGTATCTCGAGTGTGCCGCCTGACAGCTCAGATGCGCACAGCCAATCAGGAGAGTGCCACGACGTGGCGCTCCCTGATTGGCTGAAGGGACCCTCTTTGACAGTAGTCACGGGGGAGTCCCGCCAGTCGTGGAAAGGGGTCCCATGTGTAAACATGGGGACCCCTTTCAGTGCATGGTCCGTGGTTTCCGATTTTTTATTTTGGCAAGTACGTGGATTACAAACAAGAAGAGGACCGATCTACACTGGATTGTTGCGAGTATAATTTTATTTACAGGTACCCCGTGGATTCTACATGGAGAAGGGGACCGACACTTCGTGTCAACATAGGTAAGTATGTATGTATGTATGTATGTAGGTATGCATGTATGTAATAAAAGTTATACTGTCACGGTGTGTGTGTGTACTGTTTTTATTTGGGTATTTTTTTGTAGTAGAACTACAGGTACCAGCGGGCCCGTTTCCCCCCCGCATGCTGGTACTTGTGGTTCTCCAAGTACCAGCTTGTTGGGGAGGCTTGCTGGGACTTGTAGTTCTGCTACAAAAAACAATATTCTTTTTTTTTGACACAAGGCTATCAGCCCCCCATCCGCCGCCCTTGGGTACCCCGGCCAGGGGTGACTAGTTAGTGATTTAATGCCAGGGCCGCAGGGACCTATATAAAAGTTTCCCCCGGCTGTGGCATTATCTCTCTGACTAGTGGAGCCCGGTGCTGGTGTGAAAAATACGGGGGATCCCTACATGTTTTGTCCCCCGTATTTTTGGCACCAGGACCAGGCGCAGGGCGCGGTGCTGGTTGTTAAAATATGTGGGATCCCCTGTCATTTTGCCCCCGTATTTTTACAACCAGGACCGGCTCAAAGAGCCCGAGGCTGGTTATTTCTTAGAAGGGGGGACCCCACGCATTTTTTTTCTGAAATTTTAACCCATTCCCACTGAAAAACATGCACTGATCTCTCCATATTATTTTAGTCAGTAAAAAAATAATAATATTCTTTTAAAAAATCTATTAAATAATACTTGTGGTTCATAAATAGACAAACCAAGTAGATAATCCCTTCTAATATAAATAGATATGCTATTAGCAATCTAAAATACACAAAAAAATGTTTTTACATTTTTTTATTAGATCACGACAGCAAAATGAGGCGGAATGAAATGGACGAAATGACTATCGAAAAGCACTGTTGTCGAATCGACATTCTTCAATTGAATATACTTTTGTCGAAAAGCCGCATTTTTACCATTGCAGACATGTCGAATTTGACAAATGTCGAATTGCAAAAAGTCGAATCTGAAACTGCAGGTTTTTTGTCAAAGTACTGTATTGCATTGTCGAATCCAATTCAACAGGTTTTTTTTGTCGAAATTGCCCCGTTTTTCGACATTTGCTGCAATTCGACCGCAATTGCATATACCCCCATAGTCTGCAGTCCCTTGAGAGATATAATGACCAGGCTTGATAGCATTATACCACCCTTATGCAGATGAAAAAATTAATAGTTAAGCTCTCACAAGCAGGGCCCTCAACCCTCATGTGCTTATCCTTCTCTTACTTAGTCTTCGACGGCACCAAATCTTGCATTTTTCTGCCACCCTGATACTTATAGTAAAATAAGTAATAAAACCTGCGCTGTAGCTGGGATTTTAAATGCTTGAGCTGCTCTGAAAAATAGAAGAAATAATATGAATGTGAAAGCAGAGCAGTTGTTATTATGTATATATTAAATGTGTGCTGCAACAAATGTTGCTTAAAAGGATTATTTTGTAACTGTTTATTTGTGCAATACCTGTAAAGAAAAAAAGGTTAGTTAAAAACGTTAACAGCCCTTTTGTTATTTTTCTGCAGTATTCAGATTAGTGATAAGGGTTCTGTTTTCTGCCGTGTCAAGAGGAGCAGGTCTTACTGTGAAAGTCCTGTATTCCTAACTTTCCCTATTCTACTGACCTTGTCCGTGATGATAGGAGGACATTGGTTTTCTCCCTCCGGCTAGTTCCCCGCTCCGGCTAGCCACCACACTCTGGCCACGTTTCATATACGCCGTGCGGGGAGCTGTATTTACTTGGAGTCCCGGTTTGTGTATCGGCTTTGGTGCGTGCTCTGTGGGTGCAGGTCCCAAATCTGAGAGTCCGTTATAAGCGCTTCTGACACGTTTCAGGCTACAAGCCCTTTGTCAAGGATGGCGCAGGTTTAGCCAACTTTACCTTTTATTAAAAAAAAAAAAAAAATGAAAACATTTTTAAAAAATTTATTGATATTGTTAAAATCCCAGAAGTCTCTCCCAGGAAGTTAGGTTAAAAAAAGCGGTATGCACATGGCTAAAAGTCAGTTTTCAGGTACTGCACTCTGTTATGAAGTTATGTGAAATTAAGTTATATATGTAATGAGAATTAATAAAAAAATTAATAGGTCTATTATAATAAAAATTATATCTCAATTTATGAGCATTTTTTTTGTTTTCAAAAATACATTGAGTTCGATGTCCACATTTTAAACCTGATGGTTGTAGGGTTTGCAGGGCAACTGTCCATTCTGTTTTTTTTTTTTTAAGGAATCTGAAATATTCCCACCTCTCCAATGTTGCTGTATTTTTTTTAAATTCCAATAAATTTAAGTCCAGTTGTATTTTTTCCGTGATGGTCCAGAAAATGTTTAGAGACGCTATGTGTTTGTAAACCTTTTATTATATTTTATGTGTTCCATTACCAATTTTCCATTACCCATTAAGAGTACTTCCTTTCGCTCCTTTCGTCCTTTAGGTAACGCAAAAGGTCAGGCGTACCCAAAACATGCTTACACTTCCAAAACCATTAAGCCCAAACCTAAACGTGCCTGCTTCCTAAACTGACAAGCCTGCTGCATGACGGGGCGGGCCTCCCTCTGGGGGATCCCGAGGTGGGAGTACGACTTCTAGGGTTTACCCAGGAATGGTTGAAGACCACTTCCGACGCCTGGGTACGTGAAGTCGTCACTCGCGGTTACACCATATCCTTCAAGAATTGCCCCCCTCATCAATTTTGCCTGACAGATATCCCTTCAGATCAGGTGAAGGCAAAAACTCTTCATTCGGTGGTACAGGCCCTCCTGAACGCAGGAGTGGTGGTACAGGTGCCTCTGGCTCAGAGAGGCAAGGGGTACTATTCACAGATTTTTCTAGTCCCAAAACCGAATGGGTCCTCTCGGCCCATTCTCAACCTCAAGTCCTTGAACAAATTTGTGAGAGTCTCCAGGTTTCGTATGGAAACTCTTTGCTCTATTGTTCTGGCCTTGGAGCCCGGGGATTATATGGTCTCCCTGGACATACAGGATGCTTACCTGCATATTCCTATTACAATGTCGCATCAGCAGTACCTGAGGTTTGCTGTGGGCAACCTCTATTATCAATTTTGGGCTTTACCTTTTGGTTTGACCATGGCTTCGAGAGTCTTAATGAAGGTCATGGCAATTATGACGGCTGTACTCCGCCGTCAAGGGGTCAGGATCCTCCCGTATCTGGTTGACTTGTTGATCCTGGCGAATTCCCCAGAGATTCTCTTGTGTCATCTGGATATGACGCTCCAGTTTCTGCAAGCCCACGGGTGGCTCATCAACTGGAAGAAATCTTCTCTGGTCCCTGCTCAGAGCATGGTGCACCTGGGGGTGTTATTAGACACTCACAACCAGCTTTTGTTCTAGTCTCAGGAGAAGGTTCTGAAACTTTAGGACAGGATTCAATGCTTCCTATCTCGTCCGCAAGTGTCGATACACTCGGTGATGCAAGTGCTAGATCTCATGGTGTTGGCTTTCGACATGGTGGAGTACGCTCAATTCCATTCCCGCCCTCTGCAGAAACTGATTCTTGCCAAGTGGGATGGCCTGTCTCACCGGATCAGGTCTCAAGTGATCTCCTTGTCTCCGGATGTCCATCTGTCACTAAGCTGGTGGCTGCAGGACCAAGGATTGAGCAAGGGTCATCCCTTCTGGATCTCCAACTGGGTCCTTCTGATGATGGATGCCAGTCTGAGAGGTTGGGATGCGGTGTTGGAACAACACTCCCTTCGGGGTGGGTCGGTGGACCAAGGAGGAGTCTCTCCTCCCAATAAACATTCTGGAACTGTGGGAGGTGTTCAGTGCACTGAACTTGGACCAGCATTTAATACAGAACAGACCTGTTCAAGTACAGTCAGACAACGCCACCACGGTTGCGTACATAAATCATCAAGGCGGCACTCACAGCCGCATGGCAATGAGGAAAGTTTCAAGGATTCTACAATGGGCGGAACGCCATCTGCCAGCCATATCAGCGGTGTTCATTCCGTGGGTCCTAAACTGGGAAGCGGACTTCCTCAGTCGTCAGGACGTACACGCCGGAGAGTGGAGACTCCATCCAGAAGTATTTCAACTCCTAGTGGACAAGCGGGGCCTTCCAGATGTGGATCTGATTGCGTCTCGACACAATCACAAGGTTCCGGTCTTCGGAGCAAGGGCAATGGATCCTCAAGCAGCATTCATGGACGCACTGGCAATTCCATGGAACTTTTGGCTGCCATACGTGTTCCCTCCGGTGTCACTCCTGCCCAGAGTAATAAGGAAGTTCAAGCAAGAAGGAGGAATCCTACTTCTGATCGATCCAGCGTGGCCCAGATGGCATTTGTTCTCAGATCTTCAGGGTCTCTCAATAGAGCGTCACCTTCTACTTCTGCTGCGCCCAGATCTCCTCGTTCAGGGCCCCTGTGTATATCAGTATTTGGCCCGGTTGGCTTTGATGGCGTGGCTCTTGAAGCTTCAGTTCTGAGGGCCAAATGATTTTCTGAGGCGGTCATTCAAACCATGTTGAAGGCCCGTAAACCGGCTTCTGCTCGGATTTATCATAGGGTCTGGAATTCTTACTTTGCTTGGTGCACCACTAACAATCATGATGCTTACAAGTTTAGTACGGCCAAACTTTTGGCCTTCCTACAACAGGGCCTGGACTTGGGCCTTTGTCTTGCCTCCATCAAGGTTCATATATCTGCATTGTCGGTTTGGTTCCAGAGTAAAATTACGACTCTACCTGATGTTCATACATTCACTCAGGGTGTGTTACGAATTCAACCTCCTTACATCCCACCTGTGGCTCCTTGGGGATTTGTCGATGGTTCTGGAGGCATTAGAAGAGTCTCCGTTTGAGCATCTTGATTCTACAGACCTTACGTGGCTTTCCCTTATTCCCTTAAGGTATGGTTTCTACTGGCTATTGCTTCTGATGGACGGGTGTCGGATTTGGGTGCCTTGTCTTGTAGGTTCCCCTATATGATTTTTCACCGTGACCGGGGCAGTTCTTAGAACACTTCCGGGTACCTACCTAAGGTGGTGTCTTCTTTCTACCTTAATCAGGAGATTGTGGTTCCGGCCTTTGTCTCTCCTGACTTGTCTTCCAAAGAGCGGTCTTTGGATGTTGTATGGGTTCTACGTATAAATGTGAAGAGGACATCTCCCATCAGGAAGTCTGATTCTCTCTTTGTACTGTTTTTGCTTTTCACAAACGTGGCTGGCCTGCTCACAAGCAGACCCTGGCCAGATGGATTAGAATGGTGATAGCACGTGCTTTTGTACAGTCTGGTCATCCTGCAACTATCAAGGCCCATTCTACTTGGTCTGTTGGACCTTCTTGGGCAGCCCGCTGTGGTGCGACTCCTGAACAATTGTGCAAGGCGGCTACGTTGTCCTCAGTGAACACGTTCCTAAGGTTCTATGCGTTCGATACATCCACCTCCCAGGATGCTTCCTTTGGACACCGGGTTCTTGTGCCCGCTACAGTGCGTCCCCTCTCATGAGGAACTGCTTTAGGACATCCCCGATATTATTCCCTGTGGAACCCAGTGTACCCCGCTGCAGATTTATGGTAAGAACTTACCGTTGTTAAATCTTTCTGTGAGGTACACTGCGTTCCACAGAGCGCCCACCCTGATGCACTTGGCTTCTTTGGGTTTGTATGGCATTAGAAGCAGACACCTTCTCCTGTTGTAAGAATGTGGTATATGTGGCTACTAACGGTTGTCGTCTTTTACCTGTTACTGCATTGGACTTGTTAACAAAACTGAGCTCCTGTGCACGGAGTCGGAGTAATAGAGGAGGCGGCGGCGCTATGTATTCTGGGAACAGTCAAAGTTTTTAACCTGTTGGTTCCTCGGATCAAGATCCTACTCTACACCCCAATGTTTTTCCCTGTGGAACTCGGTGTACCTCGCAGAATGAGATTTAACAACGGTAAGTTCTTACCATAAATCTCGTTTTGCCACGGTATAAACTCAGATGAGCATACCCCAACTCACAGTAAATTCATGTGTTAAGACATATCAAGGTTTCTTTTAATGGTTCTATGCATTTTTACGTACCCCAACTCACAATTCAGATGGTGCTTTCAATGACATCAAGGTATCTTTCAGTATCCACAGAGCCAAACTGAGGGTAAGAAAAAAAAAAAAAACTAGGGTCATTTTAGTCCATGAAAAAATTGGTTTATTTTACTATCAGCATTAAACATCTTTATAAAAAAAAAAAAGTTTATAAAAATACAGGGAGCAAATATTTACACTTTCTCACCATAGGAGAGGGCCACTGGTGAATGACACCTGATTGGTCGGGGTCCGGATAGTCCTTATTCAAGGTCTCAATGGTCCAGAGGTAGAGACCATGTATTACAAAATGTAGATGCTCCTCTCTGATACCAACGCGTTTCGATCTTAAGTAAATCTTTTTCAAGACCTGCAGAGTGGGAGCCCATATGCTACTATTTATACCAGTGAGCACTCAAAATACAGCAAGTGAGGTCACGTATTGTCAAAGTCGAAAAATATTGCAGTACACACATCAAGTACAAATTACACACAGATGGCCTCCGCGCGTGTACTTGTTCTGCCGTGCTTGCACATATCCGCAATTTGCGTATGGTCGCTCCCCCGGTCCTGGGCATTAGCGCGTGGTATGGGTATTTATGGTAGAGTTTGTGAACGCATGGAAAGCTATCAAAACACATTACATATTTAATCCAAATAGTGCACAATGTACACAGTCTCCCTGCACCACATCAGTAAGTTACAGCAGTTTAAATGGTAACAGAACAAAGGGATTCACCTTTACAGGATAGGAGGGGACAGAAAAAAGGTTATAAGGTGGTGTTTGGTATCCAGCTGTAGGGTATTGTAAGGGTAATATTCTGGTGTTGGCTTGAAGAAAATTGCATGTTCCTGCGAATAGTTATGTGCAGGAGCAGAATATAGATATAAACTGTATTTACTGTACATTATATATGCGGCGGGAATCTAGAGGAGACCACCCACAAGAGCAATTGGAACAGACATCGCCCACCTATTCAAACCGACCTATGACCTCTCCTGTACTGTAAATGACCATCCCTGTGCCCAATGGACAAAGAGATTACAGTATCCATTGTGTTAGGTTTTGGAAGAATTGTATAAAGAGAGCCTGCTGCAGGCCTGGTGAGGCACAACACTCACAAAATTATCTATCTAGATGACGGAGGACCAGACTGGGTAGCGCGGCGAAATCCAAACAAGTATGTAACATTGACTGTAGCCATTATTCTGTTGTATTGTATTGTATATATTGTAACCCCCTTTCAGTAATAATATGCTGTGGTGTCGGAACCCAGTAGTTTAATTACAATCTGGTGTCGTGTCTTCCTTTCCCTGCTAAGGTTTAAAGCAGAGGTTCTCAAACTTGGTCCTCGGGGGCCCACACAGTGCATGTTTTGCAGGTAACCCAGCAGGTGCACAGGTGTATTAATTACTCACTGACACATTTTAAAAGGTCTACAGGTGGAGCTAATTATTTCACTTGCGATTCTGTGAGGAGACCTGCAAAACATGCACTGTGTGGGCCCCCGAGGACCGAGTTTGAGAACCTCTGGTTTAAAGTGTATTATGATCGCATTGCATAGCTATTAAGGGTTTGCGGTGTATCTTTGGGTGTGTACGCTGTGTGTACTTTGTACCGTCAGCGCGGCGTTTGTGCGCAAAGTCCGTAAACGGTACGGGACTCTACGCTAACAGTGTAAAAAGTCTGTAGGTTGTGGATTAAGTATAGCGGCCGCAGCGGTAAAGTGTATTTAAATTGTGTTTAAGGTATCGCTTTTCATTCCTGTATACAAATCAGCATTCTCAATTGGGGGCTCCGTCAGGGATTCCACATACTCACAGCCTAACCGGTAACAGCAGACTTAATCTATGAGCAAAAGGGTGGACAGAAAGTATCCTACGTAACCTTTTCTTGGTCGTTGGATACACTAAAAACCCTACTTGTGTGCTGATTTAGATGACGTCTGCTCTGTATGGTTTGTAGAGATGCTGGTAGAACCCGTAAAGTAAACAGGAAAAAAGCTATTTAAAAATCTGTGAATTTGAGATGGTGGCCACGGCGGCATCAGGGTAGGAAGCAGGGTGAAGGAGCTCCCCGGACGATCAATCCTATTTCCATCCTAATCCCCTTTCCGGAGCTGTCCTCCTGCACAGTCTGCCTCCTGAGCCTCTGGGGCAGCGGCGGGCGCCCTTAGCTGCCTCCTCCGAGCGTCGCGCCGGCCGCCGCGCGTATTTCCGGCCAAAGCCGCCAGAGCTTCCCCGGCCTCAATTTGCAGGCGCCTGGACGCGCTGCCGCGGGTGCGTACCCGCGGGGGAAAAATCGTTGCTGTACACTGCCTGGAGGACGCGGCACCCCCCTGCACCCTGAATAATTGTCTGCCTACATTTGTCCCCCAGTGCCTGGGCTCCTAAGTCTGCGGGGGGGGTTGTGGGCCTGGCGGCCATTTTGGAAGCAGCTCCATAAGCATATTTACCCCTATTGTACTGCACTGGGACACTGAGGAGCCTGTGGGGCTGGCTGAAGTGTCACTGGGCACACTGACCTGCTCTCTAATAAACTGCCACCCACTGGCCACTGACTCTACATATACCCCTGGGCCCTCCTGGCCCACCTCACCTGTTTCTTCACTGGCTGTTGGGGCGCATTTGATACTACGTTTCTTCCTTACTGCTGGGCCTTCTGACACTGAATATTTGGGACCTGTGTGCCGCCTGTGCCCAATTGGATCCGTGTCGTACCTGGTCGGTGGTTCCAACTCTGCTAATATGGTGAGGGACAGTCAACGCGCGGCTGCGGCCAAGTTGGAGAAGTTTGCCCACCAGCCTACCACCCAGCCGGCGCGATCATCTCCTAAATCGTCCCCTCCTACCCGCCCTGATCCCCCAGCCGGGTCCGTCTCGGACGCGGCTATGCAGCCTTCTGCTCCATCCATTCAGCAGGTACTGGAGGCTATAGCGGCTAGCGAACAACGCTTGTCGGACAAAATGTAAAGGGTGCAGTGCGATCTGTCCTTGTTGCGTCAGGATGTCCAACGTATCCGGGGGAGAGTGGGTGAAGCCGAGACGAGGGTTTCTAATCTGGAGGATCTCTGCGGCCCCCTGAAGCAATCCGTGTCGGCAGTCTCTCAGCAGGTCTCCACAATGTAATCCAAGCTTCTGGATATGGAGGGTCGCCTCCGTAGAAACAACGTGCGGTTTGTGGGCCTGCCTGAAAGGGAGGAGGGGGCACATCCTGAAGATTTCCTGGAGTCATGGCTCAAGGAGGCATATGGTGCAGAATCCTTCACCTCCCAGTTTGCGGTGGAACGGGCCCACAGTGTTCCTTTCCGGCCCTTACCTCCTAGTGCTCCTCCACGAACTTTCATCGCAAATTTTTTGCATTACAAAGACCGGGACTCTGTGCTACGCCTGGGCCGCACGAAGGGCCCTCTGCTTCGGAATGGTGTCCGGGTGTCGGCATTCCCGGACTTTGCAGCGGATGTCGAGAAAGACAGGGCCCAGCTCCTGCCTATCAAGCGGCGCCTTCGTGATTTGAATCTTCCCTACTCGATGCTATTCCCCTCCAGGTTGCGTGTGGTGGCGGATGGGGAAACTAAGTTCTTCGGCTCTCCAAGGGAGGCGGCGGCCTTTCTGGACAGATATGCTCCGGGCGTCCGTCAACTCGCTCCAGACTGATATCCTGTTTTCCCTCCTACGTGAACATAAAGCATGCAAGTATATGTCCGGGGAGCACCCTTCTGTTTTGGTGGTTCTGGACTTTGTTGCATAGTGTTACATACACTTAGGGTTCCTATTTGCACTGGCACTTTAGGTCCTATGCTACGCATAAGTTTGTAGTAGGCACTTGTATCTCCAGGGTTGGGTTTTGTTAGGGATATGTGTATGCCACTGTTTGGGAAGGTATACGGGGAGGGGGGTTGGTATTTGGGTATTGATTGTTTCTATATGGGATCTGTTTTTCTTTTTTTAGTTTATTGTTTTCTATATTTCTGTGTTTTTTTCTGTGAGGTACTGATGTGGTGTTTTGACCGGCTAGGTTTGTGGCCCGGGGTCTGCGGACGGCAGGGTCTGCGGGATAATGCTTTCTTTGGGTGGGCAGGTGCGCGGACGATTTTGATTGCAGGGTCCCTTTTCCACCTTGCGAGGTACATATGTGATGTGTCCCAGATGACCGTACAGGCCTGCCTTCATAAAATTTTCGTGGAATGTTCGGGGTATCAACAATAAAGTAAAGCGATCCCTGGTACTTAAAATGTTTAAGAAATATGACCCGGACATTGTCTATCTGAGTGAGACTCATTTAGAGGGAAATAGACTGCTGTAGCTCCGCAGACCTTGGGTGGGATGGGTGTATCATTCCTCTCATTCCTTCTTTTCCCGAGGGGTGTCAGTCATGATAAAAAGAACTGTCCAGTTTGAATTGATTACGGTAAATACTGACCCCTATGGTAGGTTTGTGTTCCTGGAATGCAAATTGAATTCCTGTCACTTCTTCCTGCTATCAGTATATATTCCTCCACCTTTCTCGTATGATGTATTGCAGAAGGCCACCTCATTTGTTGCCTCTTCCCCCCCCATGCCCCTGTTATTTACTTAGGGGACTTTAATAACGTGTTGGTCGTCTCTCTGGATAGGTGGAAGTCCCCTTCGGCTCCCGGGGTAGCGGGTACCCAGTCTAAATTTGCAGACAATCTGAGTAATATGCAGTGGGTGGACGCTTGGAGGGTACGGCATCCTGCACTTAGACAGTTCTCTTGCTTCTCCGGCACACATGACTCATTCTCCAGAATCGACCTGGCCCTGGTCTCCCCTGAACTCCTGCCCAGAATCTTAGATGTTCACTATGAGGCGCAGTGGGTGTCCGACCATTCGCCCTTGCTGTTATCTTTGGAGGGGGAGTGCCAGAGGGGACAGTCGTATTGAAAGTTACATCCATCCTGGTTAGCTCAGTTGGGCGACTGCTCGGACTTGGGAGGGTTTTTTTGCAGATAATGTGGGCTCGGCCCCGACTCCTGTCATATGAGACTCATTTAAAGCCTTTCTACGTGGTTCACTGATAGGTAAAATTGCTGCACATAAATTGTCATGTAGGGAGAAGGAGAGGACACTTGAATCAGAGTTTAGGGACCTCGAGATCCGTTATCTGGCAGTGGGCACCTCTGCACTTAAGACGCAATGGCTGACGGCTCAGGCGGCATGGCTGGCTCATCTCTCAGATAAAAACGCGCGCTCCCTTTTGTTTCGGGCCACTAATTTGTACATGCAGGCGGATAGACCGGGAAGCTTGTTGGCCCATTTGGTTCATCACGACCGGCCTGGGTCTATGGTTGCGCAGATGTCTGGTCCTGATGGCTCCATTGCAGACAACACCCCAGATATTGCGCAACTGTTGCTTTCATACTTCAGGGATCTGTATGAGTCTCGACTGACGTGCTCTGCGGCAGACTTGGACATATATTTGAATAGTGTACCCCTCTCCAGACTCTCCCCCGAGGCTTGCAATTATCTGGAGGCGCCTTTGACTTTGGAGGAGGTGTCCGCGGCAGTGGGCATGTCCCCCAGTGGCAAGTCTACGGTCTGTGATGGCATCCCCACTGAGCTGTATAAAACACATATAGAGTTCTTTGGCCCCAAGTTGCTTACTATGTTTACAGACACGTTTGCTACTAACCAACTTCCTCCCTCAATGTCCGAGGCTGTTATTATAGTACTGCCGAAGCCCGGCAAGGACCCCAGACTCTTGGAGTCCTATAGGCCAATCTCCCTCATTCCTACTGATGCTAAGATCCTGGCAAAAATTTTGGCAGTTCGGCTCAACTCGGTTATTAAGTCCATAATACATCAGGATCAATCCGGCTTTATGCCGGGTATGTCCACGTCCATTAACTTGCGCAGGCTGTATACTATTCTGCAAGCTCCACATACCTTCCCCTCGGACTCGGTTGTGGTCTCTTTGCACGCTGCTAAGGCGTTCGATAGCGTTGAATGGGGCTACCTGTGGGTAGTTATGAAATGCATGGGCTTTGGCCCTAACTTCATACAATGGATCAGACTGCTATATCAAAATCCGTGTGCCAGGATCTTGGTAAATGGTTATATTTCGCCCTCCTTTACCCTGTCTCTGGGTACTAGACAGGGGTGCCCCCTCTCTCCTGCCCTATTTGCTATAGCCATAGAGCCTTTGGCCTGCCTGATTAGGACACACCCGGACATTGGGGGAATCGCCACGGGCCCTTGTGTAGACAAAATAGCCCTTTATGCGGATGACCTACTGTTATTCCTACATGATTATGCTGTTGATCTGCCTATTTTGCCGCAGGTCATTGAGGAATTCGGCGGCTTTTCAGGTCTCCGTATCAACTGGCCCAAGTCATTTATTATGCCCGTCATTGGTTCTCCTCCCCAGGTCCCGAAGCTCTCCTTGCCGCTACGCTGGCAAGATCAGTTTAAATATCTTGGAATTCAAATCACGAATAACCCTTCTGATTTTGTACCCCTGAATTTAGACCCACTGACGCAACTGATTAGTCGAGAGCTTGGTGCAAGCTTCCGTTGACTGTGACTGGCAGGGTTAGTCTAATTAAAATGATAATTCTACCCAAACTATTATATTTTGTCTTGCAATCCCCGGTATATATCTTTCCGTCCTTTTTTAGGAAACTGAATGGTATATTATCATCCTTAATCTGGGCCAACAAAAGGCCTAGGATAAAGCTGAATACTCTCACTAGGCTGAAAGCAGATGGAGGTTTAGCCTTGCCCAACTTTCAACTGTACTACTTTGAGTCTCAGTTATCACACCTTGGCACCTGGATACAGGGCAGGGAAGCCGGCACTTAACATTGGGCATTTCTCCAGTGCTACTACCCGGGTCTCTCTCTGGTACAGGTTTTGCTGAGTGGAAGGGTTTCTCGGTACTCTCCCCCTATTGTCTTTCAGGCCATGAAGATCTGGCTCGCTCTGAGAAATCTGCTTGGGTTTGATGGCTTGGGCCCGGATACTCCCCTCTGGCACTCTACTTCACTACCCGAGTTGGGGGCTCTTGAGGGCGGGGTGGTGTGGGCTCCATACTCCATTGTCTCCATATCCCAATTGTACAGGGATGGTACGCTGAAATCGTTTCGGCAGTTACAGGAGGAATTTGGTCTGCCTAATTCTTACTTTTTTAGATTCCTACAACTCTGACACGCCTTACAATCACAATTTCGGGACTCACCCCTGGCGCTCCTTAATTTCCCCATAAAGACCTTTTTAAGCTCCCTGGGTGATTTCCTTTACCTACTCATACCTATTGGGGACATTTCATGCAGACCCTCTCTCGGGACTTCGTGAGTGCTGGGAGGGCGACCTGGGCCCCATAGGTGAGGAGGACTGGAAGATTGCCCTGGAGTACCCGGGTGTGGTGACTGTCACTCCGATTTCAACAAATACAGCTCTTTATTTTGCACAGATCCTATATGACACCTGCTTGGGGCTGGCACTACAGCTGTTTGCCCTAAATGCGGGGCCGATGGGGGGGGGGATCCTTTTGGCACCTTGTGTGGGAGTGTCCGTCCATTCAGGTGTTCTGGTCTGGGGTCAGGTCGATTCTGGAGCACACGGGGATTCCTGGGAGTATGTTGACCTCAAGATTCTGTGTACTGGGAATGGGGGGTCCTGCTTCGGGGTCTAAGTGGGAGGGCCTTCATGCTTGTAGTATTTGTGCCCTGGCCAAAGTGTGCATTGCGCGGTCATGGATTGCCCCGCGTTGCCCTTCTGTATCAGCCTTTAAGGCTCTGGTTAATGACACTCTCCTTAAAGACCACTATGTATACATGAAAAACAACGCCATTTCCAAATACGAGAAAATATGGTCCCCTTGGACTACTTCTGTATACTCCTCCCCTGCTCTTGCGCTATGAGAGTACTGCGCCCTGGGTGTGGTGTGGGCCCTAGGTTCATACAAGGCCAGGTCGTGATATTAATCATTACTTCATATACCTCACCTATTGTATTGTAATACTGCTCCCTAATGTTTTTTCTTTTTTCTTTCTCTCTCTTTTTTTTCTTTTTCTTTTTTATGTTCTAGAAATTTCTGTAGGCTGTGTTACGGCCTACTAGTTGGAGTTGTAATTGGTAAATAACTGGGGAGAAAATTAAAAATGTTTAAATTGTGAGTTATGACCTGTTTACAGACATTAGATTTTCTTTGCACCGTGAGCTTAGTAATAGTATTGGAAAAATTGTACATGTGACGTAATGTACCTTGTTTTTCGAGATCACGTATGCTATAAACTGCTGCATTGCCTGTCCTGAATTATTCGATTTCCCATGTCTACTGATATGTCTGTATTGGTGATCCTTTTTTTGAATAAATAAACTCTATTTAAAAACAAAATCTGTGATTTTTTTTTTTTGTCGCCAAAAGCATACACAACAAAAGGCACCCATACCCTTTGTATACCCTCTCACATTGTTGTCATAAGACTCAAATTGTTAGATTCATTTAGATCTGTGTGAAACTGGTTACATTTTGTTGCTATATAGTTAAAACTAAAATAAATGTTTAAGGAAGGAAGTGTAAAGCACAAACGCAGTTTGGCCTGGTTGTAAAGGTTTATACAGAAAGAAACTGTGTGTTGTGTTAAGTGAGCGATTATAGTTAGTATTGCTCACATTTATAGAAGTTGTGTGATTTGTTTTATTGCGTACGCACATTGGTACACGTGGTACGGAACGTGAGGGCAGCGTACAAAAAAACGTGCACGTGGCGCAAGGCCGCACACGTGGCATAGAGGTACGCACGGTTGCGTAATTACGCAAGCTTGCGTAGGGTTGTGTGCGCATAATAAAACCACACGATAGTTTGTTTAGTTTAAAGGTGGGACAGTAGCCATGCTACAATTGCACAAAACTGCCCGGTTTCTAAAGCAGATTAGTATAAAAAAAAATTTTTTTTTTAAATTGCCAACCTGAATGAACCCAAATTTTCTGTACAGAAAAACAAAGTGTATTTCAGTGAGCGAACGTAGGAGTGAGTGGATATTTGAACCCAGGGAATTCGGGATCCCGTCGTGTGGTACATCAGGTAAGTGGAGGCTTGGTGGCGTGAGGTGGCTGACTCACGTTAGTATAAGGATTAATACGCAAATCGTGAGGTGATTTGCAAAGGAGCGTGATAGTTCATAAGTATTGCGAAGTATTGAAGTAAAAAGGTTTTTGTATTACGCTCCCGACTGAGGGTCACAGTTTGTACATTGACCCGTGGTTGTACGGCAGATAGGTAACAAGTACCTATACACTGTGCAATTGGACCGCGCATTTGTGGGTGCGATATATACAGCGCAACTTGATACCCCTTTACGAACTTTTGCGTAAAATCGCGGTATCATTAGCGCTGTATAGAGCATATGCAAGCGTGATTTGTGTATAAGTGTATAGGGAGTTTTTGCTGGTCTCTCTCAGGAAAATCTCCAGCGGTGTATATTCACTGGAATAGGTAAGTCACTCCTAAACACTTCCAGTGAATAGAAACCAGATAGGGGCCTCACTGGGTTCGCGGTGGTCACTATTGGAGTGAGTCGTGGTACTCAGCGGAGAAGGAGTGGGTGAAAGCGCTCTAAGAACTTTCACCGTCTATTCGTATTGTGCATTGTGGATTGCGTAAAAAGGAAAAAGTCCGCGATGGGATCCAATTGCACAAGCGGTGGACGTTTTGTAGCCAGGGTCAGCGAGGTTTGTTATGTGTGGTAAATATGGATCACACACGGAAGACTTTTTGTCTGAATGGGTACGGATGACTGACAAAGATAGGGTGCCATTCCCTAGGGTGGGCAGCTTTGAACCAGAGGTATTACAGAACTTAAGGATAAGGATATGTCTGATAAAATCCAAGAAACAAAGGATTAGACATACATATTGTTTAAATTTATGGCAACAGGAGGGGGATGTGCAAAGGGAATTAGCTCGCGCAGCAGGTTCCAAACCTAGCGGGAAAACAATGGCGACCGCACCACCACCACCACCATATATTGTGGGGGAGGAAGTGGCTACAGACAATGGTACATTGGTACAGGATAGGAGAGTAATTGATAAATGTACTAACGCTAACCCTTGCCAGTTGTATCCGATTTTAAATTTTCCCCAGGACTGCGAGCAGGAAGATAAGCCCAGCACGATATCGGCACTCTCTCTAGCAGCCACCATACAGTACACTCAGGTGGGCACGGCCCAACCAACAAGAGCAAGGGTACAGACCTCTCTACCAAACTGGAGAGGTATCTCGGTGGCTGCATTGAGAGTCCGCTATCGAGCACGACAGGAACATCAGTAAGCACAGGGAGTCTCAGGGGGAAATGCTGATGACAGTGAGTATAGACATACTTACCAAAAAGTATGAAGCCCCTGTTTTCGAGGCTGAGAAACGCGTCAAGCATCCCGCCCGACGTCCTATCCGGTATCCTGGGTATCATACAACACTTAACACACAAGCAGTGTGTTCAGCGGCTTTGGTCGCGGAAGCACGAGCGAACGGCTCTCTGACCCTTACTAGCCGCGCTCCGACACGGCCCTGTGAATTGTAACATCCATCCAGCGTCACTGACAGCTTCTCTTGTGCCGCTGTGCAGCGGTGTGGGCATCCATCCATCCGTGTGTGCGATGTGGGCATCCATCCAGCATCACTGACAGCTTCTCCTGTACCGCCGTGCAGCGGTGTGGGCAGCCGGCGCCCATTATCAGGAAGGTGACCACGGGAAATCTCTCCATCATTGAAAGGCCTGGGTAAGCTCCTTTGCACGAGACTGTACTAATAGCGGTTCCAGCTTAAAAGTCATTGCACATACATGGAAACATGTTCATTTCTCTAACGTCCTAGTGGATGCTGGGAACTCCGTAAGGACCATGGGGAATAGCGGGCTCCGAAGGAGGCTGGGCACTCTAGAAAGATTTAGGACTACCTGGTGTGCACTGGCTCCTCCCACTATGACCCTCCTCCAAGCCTCAGTTAGAATTCGTGCCCGGCTGAGGTTGGATGCACACTAGGGGCTCTCCTGAGCCCTTAGAAAGAAAGTATAGTTTAGGTTTTTTATTTTCAGTGAGACCTGCTGGCAACAGGCTCACTGCAGCGAGGGACTAAGGGGAGAAGAAGCGAACTCGCCTGCTTGCAGCCGGATTGGGCTTCTTAGGCTACTGGACACCATTAGCTCCAGAGGGATCGACCGCAGGCCCAGTCCTTGGTGTTCGGTCCCGGAGCCGCGCCGCCGTCCCCCTTACAGAGCCAGAAGCAAGAGGAGTCCGGAAAAACGGCGGCAGAAGACATCAGTCTTCACCAAGGTAGCGCACAGCACTGCAGCTGTGCGCCATTGCTCCTCATGCACACTTCACACTCCGGTCACTGAGGGTGCAGGGCGCTGGGGGGGGGGGGGGTGCCCTGAGTTGCAATAAAAACACCTTGGCTGGCAAAAATACCACAATATATAGCCCTAGAGGCTATATATGTGGTAAATTCCCCTGCCAGAATCCTGAAAAAAGCGGGAGAATAGGCCGCGGAAAAGGGGCGGAGCTATCTCCCTCAGACACACTGGCGCCATTCCTCCTTCACAGATCCGCTGGAAGGAAGCTCCCTGGCTCTCCCCTGCAGTCTACACTTCAGAACAGGGTAAAAACAGAGAGGGGGGGCACTAAATTTGGGCGCAATACATATATAATATAAAAAGCAGCTATAGGGGACATAACTCAGTTAGTCCCTGCATTATATAGCGCTCTGGTGTGTGCTGGCATACTCTCACTCTGTCCCCCCAAAGGGCTTTTGTGGGTCCTGTCCTCATTCGGAGCATTCCTTGTGTGTGTGCGGTGTGTCGGTACGGCTGTGTCGACATGTTTGATGAGGATAATGATGTGGAGGAGGAGCAGATGCCTTTAGAAGGGATGTCACCCCCTGCGGGGCAGACACCTGAGTGGATGGGCTTATGGAAAGTAATGAGTGCACGTATAGACTCCTTATATAAGAAAATCGACGACATGCCAAATGTGGGACAGCCGACTTCTCAGCTCGTGCCTGCCCAGGCGTCGCATGGGTCGTCAGGGGCTCTAAAACGCCCGCTACCTCAAGCAGACCCAGATGTCGACACTGATACTGACACCAGTGTCGACGACGATGAGTCAAACCTGATGCCCACTAAGGCCATTCACTGTATGATTGAGGCAATGAAAGAGGTGTTAAACATTTCTGATATAACTACTGGTACCACTAAAAAGGGTATTATGTTTGGAGAGAAAAAACTACCCGTAGTTTTTCCCCCATCAGATGAATTAAATGAAGTGTGTGAAGAAGCGTGGGCTTTCCCTGATAAAAGATTGGTAATTCCTAAGAAGGTACTAATGGCGTTCCCTTTCCCGCCAGAGGATAGGTCACGTTGGGAAACACCCCCTAGAGTGGATAAAGCGCTCACACGTTTGTCTAAAAAGGTGGCACTACCGTCTCCGGATACGGCCGCCCTCAAGGAACCTGCTGATAGAAAGCAGGAGGCGATCCTGAAGTCTGTATATATACACACACAGGCATTATACTTAGGCCAGCTATTGCGTCAGCTTGGATGTGCAGTGCTGCCGCTGCTTGGTCAGATAAACTGTCAGAAAATATTGACACATTAGACAGAGACACGATCCTGTTAACCATAGACCATATAAAAGACTCAGTCTTATATATGAGAGATGCACAGAGGGAAATCTGCCGACTGGCATCTAAAGTAAGTGCATTGTCCATTTCTGCTAGGAGAGGCTTATGGACTCGCCAGTGGACAGGAGATGCAGATTCTAAAAAGCACATGGAAGTGTTGCCATATAAGGGTGAGGAATTATTTGGGGATGGTCTCTCGGACCTAGTTTCCACAGCAACGTCTGGGAAGTCAGCATTTTTACCCCATGTCCCCTCACAGCCTAAGAAGGCGCCGTTTTATCAGGTTCAGTCCTTTCGGACCCAGAAAAACATGCGTGGAAAAGGCGGGTCTTTTCTGTCCAGAGGCAGAGGTAGGGGAAAAAGGCTGCAACAAACAGCAGGTTCCCAGGAGCAAAAGTCCTCCCCCGCTTCCTCTTCCAAGTCCGCCGCATGACGGTGGGGCTCCACAGGCGGAGCCAGGTACGGTGGGGGGTCGCCTCAAAAATTTCAGCGATCAGTGGGTTCGCTCACAGGTGGATCCCTGGATCCTGCAAATAGTATCTCAGGGGTACAAGCTGGAATTCGAGGCGTCTCCCCCCCGCCGTTTCCTAAAATCTGCCTTGCCAATTGCTCCCTCAGACAGGGAGGCGGTGCTAACGGCAATTCACAAGCTGTATTCCCAGCAGGTGATAGTCAAGGTGCCCCTACTTCAACAAGGACGGGGTTACTATTCCACAATGTTTGTGGTACCGAAACCGGACGGTTCGGTGAGACCCATTTTAAATTTGAAATCCTTGAACACATATATAAAAAAATTCAAGTTCAAGATGGAATCGCTCAGGGCGGTTATTGCAAGCCTGGACGAGGGGGATTACATGGTATCTCTGGACATCAAGGATGCTTACCTGCATGTCCCCATTTACCATCCTCACCAGGAGTACCTCAGATTTGTGGTACAGGATTGTCATTACCAATTCCAGACGTTGCCGTTTGGTCTATCCACGGTTCCGAGGGTCTTTACCAAGGTAATGGCCGAAATGATGATACTCCTTCGAAAGAAGGGAGTTTTAATTATCCCGTACTTTGACGATCTCCTGATAAAGGCGAGGTCCAGGGAGCAGTTGTTGGTCGGGGTAGCACTATCTCGGGAGGTGCTACAACAGCACGGCTGGATTCTAAATATTCCAAAGTCACAGCTGGTCCCTACGACACGTCTACTGTTCCTGGGGATGGTTCTGGACACAGAACAGAAAAAAGTGTTTCTCCCGGAGGAGAAGGCCAAGGAGCTGTCATCTCTAGTCAGAGGCCTCCTAAAACCAAAACAGGTGTCGGTGCATCACTGCACGTGGATCCTGGGAAAGATGGTAGCTTCCTACGAAGCAATTCCATTCGGCAGGTTCCATGCAAGAAACTTTCAGTGGGACCTGTTGGACAAGTGGTCCGGATCGCATCTTCAGATGCATCGGCTGATAACCCTGTCTCCAAGGACCAGGGTGTCTCTGCTGTGGTGGCTGCAAAGTGCTCATCTTCAAGAGGGCCGCAGATTCGGCATACAGGACTGGGTCCTGGTGACCACGGATGCCAGCCTTCGAGGCTGGGGGGCAGTCACACAGGGAAGAAACTTCCAAGGACTATGGTCAAGTCAGGAGACTTCCCTACACATAAATATTCTGGAACTGAGGGCCATTTTCAATGCCCTAAGTCAGGCAAAACCCCTGCTTCAAAACCAGCCGGTACTGATCCAGTCAGACAACATCACGGCAGTCGCCCATGTAAACCGACAGGGCGGCACGAGAAGCAGGACGGCGATGGCAGAAGCCACAAGGATTCTCCGATGGGCGGAAAATCACGTGTTAGCACTGTCAGCAGTGTTTATTCCGGGAGTGGACAACTGGGAAGCAGACTTCCTCAGCAGGCACGACCTCCACCCGGGAGAGTGGGGACTTCATCCAGAAGTCTTCCAACTGATTGTAAACCGTTGGGAATGGCCACAGGTGGACATGATGGCGTCCCGCCTAAACAAAAAGCTAGAAAGATATTGCGCCAGGTCAAGAGACCCTCAGGCGATAGCTGTGGACGCTCTAGTGACACCGTGGGTGTACCGGTCGGTTTATGTGTTCCCTCCTCTTCCTCTCATACCAAAGGTACTGAGGATAATAAGGAGAAGAGGAGTAAGAACTATACTCATTGTTCCGGATTGGCCAAGAAGAGCTTGGTACCCGGAACTTCAAGAAATTATCTCAGAGGACCTATGGCCTCTGCCGCTCAGACAGGACCTGCTGCAGCAGGGGCCCTGTCTGTTCCAAGACTTACCGCGGCTGCGTTTGACGGCATGGCGGTTGAACACCGGATCCTGAAGGAAAAGGGCATTCCGGAGGAAGTCATTCCTACGCTGATTAAAGCTAGGAAAGAAGTGACTGCAAACCATTATCACCGCATTTGGCGAAAATATGTTGCGTGGTGTGAGGCCAGGAAGGCCCCAACGGAGGAATTTCAGCTGGGCCGTTTTCTGCACTTCCTACAGTCAAGAGTGACTATGGGCCTTAAATTGGGTTCCATTAAGGTCCAGATTTCGGCTCTATCGATTTTCTTCCAGAGAGAACTGGCTTCACTACCTGAAGTTCAGACTTTTGTTAAAGGAGTGCTGCATATTCAGCCCCCTTTTGTGCCTCCAGTGGCACCTTGGGATCTCAACGTGGTGTTGGATTTCCTAAAGTCACATTGGTTTGAGCCACTTAAAACCGTGGAATTGAAATATCTCACGTGGAAAGTGGTCATGTTGTTGGCCTTGGCTTCGGCCAGGCGTGTATCAGAATTGGCGGCGTTGTCATGTAAAAGACCTTATCTGATTTTCCATATGGATAGGGCAGAATTGAGGACTCGTCCCCAATTTCTCCCTAAGGTGGTATCCGCTTTTCATCTGAACCAACCTATCGTGGTGCCTGCGGCTACTAAAGACTTGGAGGCTTCCAAGTTGTTGGACGTAGTCAGGGCCCTGAAAATTTATGTTTCCAGGACAGCTGGAGTCAGAAAGACTGACTCGCTATTTATCCTGTATGCGCCCCACAAGTTGGGTGCACCTGCTTCAAAGCAGACTATTGCTCGCTGGATCTGTAGTACGATTCAGCTTGCACATTCTGCGGCTGGACTGCCGCATCCTAAATCAGTGAAAGCCTATTCCACGAGGAAGGTGGGCTCTTCTTGGGCGGCTGCCCGAGGGGTCTCGGCTCTACAACTTTGCCGAGCAGCTACTTGGTCGGGGTCAAACACATTTGCTAAATTCTAAAAGTTTGACACCCTGGCTGAGGAGGACCTAGAGTTTGCCCATTCGGTGCTGCAGAGTCATCCGCACTCTCCCGCCCGTTTGGGAGCTTTGGTATAATCCCCATGGTCCTTACGGAGTCCCAGCATCCACTTAGGACGTCAGAGAAAATAAGAATTTACTCACTGGTAATTCTATTTCTCGTAGTCCGTAGTGGATGCTGGGCGCCCATCCCAAGTGCGGATTGTCTGCAATACTTGTATGTAGTTATTGTTTAACTAAAGGGTTATTGTTGAGCCATCTGTTGAGAGGCTCAGTTGTTGTCATACTGTTAACTGGGTATTGTATCACGAGTTATACGGTGTGATTGGTGTGGCTGGTATGAGTCTTACCCGGGATTCAAAATCCTTCCTTATTGTGTCAGCTCTTCCGGGCACAGTATCCTAACTGAAGTCTGGAGGAGGGTCATAGAGGGAGGAGCCAGTGCACACCAGTTAGACCAAAAGCTTTCTTTTAGTTGTGCCCAGTCTCCTGCGAAGCCGCTATACCCCATGGTCTACGGAGTCCCAGCATCCACTACGGACTACGAGAAATAGAATTACCGGTGAGTAAATTCTTATTATCCAGCCCTCGTAGTCTGCTGGTGACCAATTGGTTTCTTAAATTTGGCGCCTTCCGATAAATACAGACTGGTTTTTTTTCTAGATGAAACTTCCTATAATAGGGTCCTTCATTATTAAACCCCAATGTTTCTTTAAAAAAAATTCTATACCTTTTATGTTGACCATTGAAATTTGTTATAAAAGCTCATTCAAACTTACTATCTTTTTGGTTTTTTTTCCCCAGTTTGTGGTTTTAGAAGTGTTTCTCTGTCTATACCTTCCACCTCTTAGTACTTTATTCACCTTTTCCTTATTGTAGCCACTCTCTTTAAACTTATTGCACTTATTGGTTGTTTGTGTTTGAAACACTTCTGAGTCTGTGGAATTCCTTCTTAATCATTTGAGTTGGCCACAAGGTACAGACTCAAGCAAATTTTGATGATGACTTCTTGCTCCAATGTATGAGCCAGAGTCCGTTGGCTTTGAATAATTTCTGGTGTAAATGCGATCTTCTTTGATATATACTGTTACATCTAGGAAGTTAATGGGGCATTCACTGATCTCAAACAAGAGGTTAATATCGTAATGATTGGTGTTAAGAAAGGTGCAGAAGACTTCCAAATTCCTTGGATCACCCCTCCAGATGAAAAAAATATTGTCGATATTTCTAACAAAGGACACCAGGTTCACCCGATAAGGGTTATATACACAAATGTTGTTGTACTCCCAGTTCCCATAAACAAATTGCATAACTCGTGGTGAACCTTGTGCCCATCACTGTTCCTGTCTTCTGGAGGTAAAACTCAACCTTAAATAAGAAGATATTTTTCTCTAGAATGAGTTTAATACCTTTGACCAAAAATATTTGTAATGGTTTGGATAAATCCAAATTCCTCAGAGACTACTTTGTAGCTGCTATACCAAGATCATGTTTGGTAATAGTGTAGAGGGATGAAACAGCCACTGTGACAAGATCTCCTTCTTTCCATACAATATTAGAAATATGGTCTAGGAATTACTTGGTATCCCGAAGATGGGATTGATTCTTCAAGTCAAGGGGTTGGAGGTGGTGGTCAATGAATTTGGAAAGATTTGCCATTATGTAGCCTACCCCAGAAATAATTGGTATTCCGGGGGTGGGGGGGGGGGGGTTGTTTGTGAGGCTTTTATGAACCTTTTGATAATATGTATGTCACCGGAGTGGAGGGTTGTTCATTAATAAGAATATTTGCTTCTGTTTCAGTTAGTACATTATTTCTACAACACTTCCTCACCAGATTCTGAAGTTTATCCAGTACACTATCTAATAACCGTTTGTATAAATTACTCTCGCCCAATTGTCTATACGCTTCTGTTTCATAATCCTCCAAATTCATCACCACCACACCTCCCCCTTTATCGGTGGGCTTTATGACAGTCTTTCCGTTTCTTTGAGTCCTTCAATGGTTTTCTCTCTTTGAAGGTTAGATTACAAGGTCTCTTGGGCTTATGCTCTTCTTTCTCCTCGAGAGCTTTTACATCTTCTTGTACAAGATGACCCTTCAAATGTGTAGAAAAGAAGATTGATTTAGGTCGAAATGGTCTTCTAGATGTTGGCACCTCATTGTTACCATCTATGTTCTCCTTCTTAATAAAAAAATTCTTAATGGTGAGTTTCCTCACAAAATGTTGACTATCAATAAAAATATCGAACGGTACTAACTCCTTACTAGGGGCAAATTTCAAGCCTTTCTCCAGTAAGGATATCTCATCCTTCATTAGTACGTGAGAGCTTAAATTAAAGATTTTTGTGGTCGATGTCACTTTTTCTATCTGTTTCTCACTTTGACACATTTATTGTTTTAGTCATTTTTTTCGCTCATTTTTTATTGTACTTTCTTTTCTTTCCACCTTTTTTTTAACTTTTTTTTTCTCTGACGTCCTAGTGGATGCTGGGAACTCCGTAAGGACCATGGGGAATAGCGGCTCCGCAGGAGACTGGGCACAAAAGTAAAGCTTTAGGACTACCTGGTGTGCACTGGCTCCTCCCCCTATGACCCTCCTCCAAGCCTCAGTTAGATTTTTGTGCCCGGCCGAGAAGGGTGCACACTAGGGGCTCTCCTGAGCTTCTTAGTGAAAGTTTAGTTTTAGGTTTTTTATTTTCAGTGAGACCTGCTGGCAACAGGCTCACTGCATCGAGGGACTAAGGGGAGAAGAAGCGAACTCACCTGCGTGCAGAGTGGATTGGGCTTCTTAGGCTACTGGACACCATTAGCTCCAGAGGGACCGAACACAGGCCCAGCCTCGGAGCTCGGTCCCAGAGCCGCGCCGCCGGCCCCCTTACAGAGCCAGAAGCAAGAAGAGGTCCGGAAAAATCGGCGGCAGAAGACATCAGTCTTCAACAAGGTAGCGCACAGCACTGCAGCTGTGCGCCATTGTTACTCAGGCACACTTCACACTTCGGTCACTGAGGGTGCAGGGCGCTAGGGGGGGGCGCCCTGAGCAGCAATGTAAACACCTTGGCTGGCATAAATACACCACATATAACCCCCAGGGCTATATGGATGTATTTTAACCCCTGCCAGAACTCACCAAAAAGCGGGAGAAAAGGCCGCAGAGAAGGGGGCGGAGCCTATCTCCTCAGCACACGGGCGCCATTTTCCATCACAGCTCTGCTGGAAGGACGTCTCCCTGACTCTCCCCTGCAGTCCTGCACTACAGAAAAGGGTAAAAAAGAGAGGGGGGCACTAATTTGGCGCAGTTTTGATACTAACAGCAGCTATAAAGGGAAAAGCACATTTTATAGTGGTATTCCTGTCTATATATAGCGCTCTGGTGTGTGCTGGCATACTCTCCCTCTGTCTCTCCAAAGGGCTAGTGGGGTCCTGTCCTCTATCAGAGCATTCCCTGTGTGTTTGCGGTGTGTCGGTACGATTGTGTCGACATGTTTGAAGAGGAAAATGAGATGGAGGCGGAGCAATTGCCTATTATAGAGTTGTCACCCCCTAGGGAGTCGACACCTGAGTGGATGAGCTTATGGAAGGAATTGCGTGACAGTGTCAGCTCTTTACGACAGACAGTTGACGACATGAGACAGCCGGCTACTCAGCTTGTGCCTGTCCAGGGGTCTCAAACGCCATCAGGGGCTTTAAAACGCCCGTTACCTCAAATGGCAGACACAGACACGGATACTGACTCCAGTGTCGATGATGAGGAGACAAACGTGACTTCCACTAGGGCCACACGTTACATGATTGAAGCAATGAAAAATGTATTGCATATCTCTGATAATACAAGTACCACTAAAAAGGGTATTATGTTTGGTGAGAAAAAACTGCCTGTAGTTTTTCCTGTATCCGAGGAATTAAATGAAGTGTGTGATGAGGCGTGGGTTTCCCCCGATAAAAAACTGATAATTCCTAAAAGGTTATTGGCATCGTACCCTTTCCCGCCAGAGGATAGGGCACGTTGGGAAACACCCCCTAGGGTGGATAAAGCGCTCACACGCTTGTCTAAACAGGTAGCACTACCCTCTCCTGATACGGCCGCCCTAAAGGAACCTGCCGATAGAAAACTGGAGAATATCCTAAAATGCATATACTCTCACACGGGTGTTATACTGCGACCAGCTATCGCCTCAGCCTGGATGTGCAGTGCGGGCCTGGCGTGGTCGGATTCCCTGACTGAAAATATTGATACCCTAGATAGGGACAGTATATTACTGACTATAGAGCTTTGAAGGATGCATTTCTATATATGCGTGATGCACAGAGGGATATTTGCCGACTGGCATCAAGAGTTAGCGCGCTGTCCATTTCTGCAAGATGAGGTTTATGGACGCGGCAGTGGTCAGGTGATGCGGATTCTAAAAGGCACATGGAAGTATTGCCTTATAAGGGGGAGGAGTTATTTGGGGTAGGTCTATCAGACCTGGTAGCCACGGCAACTGCTGGAAAATCCACATTTTTACCCCAGGTAGCTTCTCAACCTAAGAAGACGCCATATTATCAGGCGCAGTCCTTTCGGCCCCATAAAGGCAAGCGGGCAAAAGGCGCCTCATTTCTGCCACGTGGCAGAGGGAGAGGAAAAAGGCTGCAACAAACAGCCAGTTCCCAGGAACAAAAGCCCTCTCCCGCCTCCGCAAAGTCCTCAGCATGACGCTGGGGCTTTACAAGCGGACTCAGGCACGGTAGGGGCCCGTCTCAAGAAGTTCAGTGCGCAGTGGGCTCACTCGCAAGTGGACCCCTGGATCCTTCAGGTGGTATCTCAGGGGTACAAATTGGAATTCGAGACGTCTCCCCCTCGCCGTTTTCTAAAGTCTGCTTTACCGACGTCTCCCTCAGACAGGGAGGCAGTACTGGAAGCCATTCACAAGCTGTATTCCCAGCAGGTGATAATCAAGGTACCCCTCCTACAACAGGGAAAGGGGTACTATTCCACACTATTTGTGGTACCGAAGCCGGACGGCTCGGTGAGACCAATTTTAAACCTAAAATCCTTGAACACTTACATACAAAGGTTCAAATTCAAGATGGAGTCACTCAGAGCAGTGATTGCAAACCTGGAAGAAGGGGACTATATGGTGTCTCTGGACATCAAAGATGCTTACCTACATGTCCCAATTTACCCTTCTCACCAAGGGTACCTCAGGTTTGTGGTACAGAACTGTCACTATCAGTTTCAGACGCTGCCGTTTGGATTGTCCACGGCACCCCGGGTCTTTACCAAGGTAATGGCCGAAATGATGATACTCCTTCGAAGGAAGGGAGTTTTAGTTATCCCTTACTTGGACGATCTCCTGATAAGGGCAAGATCCAGGGAACAGTTGGAAGTCGGAGTAGCACTATCTCAGATAGTGCTGCGCCAGCACGGTTGGATTCTCAATATTCCATAATCGCAGCTGATCCCGACGACACGACTTCTATTTCTAGGGATGATCCTGGACACAGTCCAGAAAAAGGTGTTTCTCCCGGAGGAGAAAGCCAGGGAGTTATCCGAACTAGTCAGAAATCTCCTAAAGCCAGGCCAAGTCTCAGTGCATCAATGCACAAGGGTCCTGGGAAAGATGGTGGCTTCTTACGAAGCAATCCCATTCGGCAGATTCCACGCAAGAACCTTCCAGTGGGATCTGCTAGACAAATGGTCCGGGTCGCATCTTCAGATGCATCAGCGGATAATCTTGTCACCAAGGACAAGGGTGTCTCTCCTGTGGTGGTTGCAGAGTGCTCATCTTCTAGAGGGCCGCAGATTCGGCATTCAGGACTGGGTCCTGGTGACCACGGATGCCAGCCTGAGAGGCTGGGGAGCAGTCACACAGGGAAGAAATTTCCAGGGTTTGTGGTCAAGCCTGGAGACATCACTTCACATAAATATCCTGGAGCTAAGGGCCATCTACAATGCTCTAAGCCTAGCAAGACCTCTGCTTCAAGGTCAGCCGGTGCTGATCCAGTCGGACAACATCACGGCAGTCGCCCACGTAAACAGACAGGGCGGCACAAGAAGCAGGAGGGCAATGACAGAAGTTGCAAGGATTCTTCGCTGGGCGGAAAATCATGTGATAGCACTGTCAGCAGTGTTCATTCCGGGAGTGGACAACTGGGAAGCAGATTTCCTCAGCAGACACGACCTCCACCCGGGGGAGTGGGGACTTCACCCAGAAGTCTTCCACATGATTGTGACCCGTTGGGAAAAACCAAAGGTGGACATGATGGCGTCCCGCCTCAACAAAAAACTAGACAGGTATTGCGCCAGGTCAAGGGACCCTCAGGCAATAGCTGTGGACGCTCTGGTAACACCGTGGGTGTACCAGTCAGTGTATGTGTTCCCTCCTCTGCCTCTCATACCCAAGGTACTGAGAATCATAAGGAGGAGAGGAGTAAGGATGGCCAAGAAGGACTTGGTACCCGAGACTTCAAGAGATGCTCACAGAGGACCCGTGGCCTCTACCTCTAAGAAAGGACCTGCTCCAGCAGGGACCCTGTCTGTTCCAAGACTTACCGCGGCTGCGTTTGACGGCATGGCGGTTGAACGCCGGATCCTGAAGGAAAAAGGCATTCCGGATGAAGTCATCCCTACCCTGATCAAAGCCAGGAAGGATGTAACCGTACAACATTATCACCGTATTTGGCGTAAATATGTTGCGTGGTGCGAGGCCAGGAAGGCCCCTACAGAGGAATTTCAACTGGGTCGTTTCCTGCATTTCCTGCAAACAGGACCGTCTATGGGCCTAAAATTAGGGTCCATTAAGGTTCAAATTTCGGCCCTGTCTATTTTCTTCCAAAAAGAACTGGCTTCAGTTCCTGAAGTTCAGACGTTTGTCAAGGGGGTGCTGCATATACAGCCTCCTTTTGTGCCTCCAGTGGCACCTTGGGATCTCAATGTAGTTTTGGGGTTCCTAAAATCACATTGGTTTGAACCACTCTCCACTGTGGACTTAAAATATCTCACTTGGAAAGTGGTAATGCTATTAGCCCTGGCTTCAGCCAGGCGTGTCTCAGAATTGGCGGCTTTATCCTATAAAAGCCCTTACCTAATTTTTCATACGGACAGGGCAGAATTGAGGACTCGTCCTCAATTTCTCCCTAAGGTGGTTTCAGCATTTCACTTGAACCAGCCTATTGTGGTACCTGCGGCTACTAGGGACTTGGAGGACTCCAAGTTGCTGGACGTAGTCAGGGCCCTGAAAATAAATGTTTCCAGGACGGCTGGAGTCAGGAAATCTGAATCGCTGTTTATCCTGTATGCACCCAACAAGCTGGGTGCTCCTGCTACTAAGCAGACTATTGCTCGTTGGATTTGTAGTACAATTCAGCTTGCACATTCTGTGGCAGGCCTGCCACAGCCAAAATCTGTAAAAGCCCATTCCACAAGGAAGGTGGGCTCATCTTGGGCAGCTGCCCGAGGGGTCTCGGCTTTACAACTTTGCCGAGCAGCTACTTGGTCAGGGGCAAACACGTTTGCTAAATTCTACAAATTTGATACCCTGGCTGAGGAGGACCTTGAGTTCTCTCATTCGGTGCTGCAGAGTCATCCGCACTCTCCCGCCCGTTTGGGAGCTTTGGTATAATCCCCATGGTCCTCACGGAGTTCCCAGCATCCACTAGGACGTCAGACAAAATAAGAATTTACTTACCGATAATTCTATTTCTCTTAGTCCGTAGTGGATGCTGGGTGCCCATCCCAAGTGCGGATTGTCTGCAATACTTGTACATAGTTATTGTTACAAAAATCGGGTTGTTATTGTTGTGAGCCATATTTTCAGAGGCTCCTCTGTTATCATGCTGTTAACTGGGTTCAGATCACAGGTTGTACGGTGTGATTAGTGTGGCTGGTAAAAGTCTTACCCGGGATTCAAAATCCTTCCTTATTGTGTACGCTCGTCCGGGCACAGTATCCTAACTGAGGCTTGGAGGAGGGTCATAGGGGGAGGAGCCAGTGCACACCAGGTAGTCCTAAAGCTTTTACTTTTGTGCCCAGTCTCCTGCGGAGCCGCTATTCCCCATGGTCCTTACGGAGTTCCCAGCATCCACTACGGACTATGAGAAATAGAATTATCGGTAAGTAAATTCTTAATTTTTTTTGTCTTTGGTATGGCTAGCCATAGATGTTCCGGTGGCTGGTTTGCTCACTCTTTAAAAAAAAAAAAAAAAAGAGGCTTAACATCTTCACAGTCTAAGATCTCATAGACGTTATTTCTATGACTGTCATTGTTTTCTTCCTTCCTCCCTCTTTTCAAATCTCCATTTCTTGTTGGTATTCAGATATTCCCTTTCGTTCCTCCAGTTGTTCCAATCTCTCGTTTGGATGGTTCTTCTTCTAGTAGGAGAATATATGTAGTCATTCGTCTTACCATAGCTTACTGGAGTCTCCCATTGTTTGTATCCATTGTTATTAGGGGTTCTTTCAGAATGCTCCTTCCTAATTTTAACTGTGTTCCTGTACTTTGATGTCGGGAAGTTCTTTTTTGGAACATTTCTTTTTGAACCATTATCTCTGAATTCATAATTATATCTCGTCCTTTCTTTATTTTGTGGTTCTAAGATAAGAGTCTGGCAGAGTACACACTGAAGGTACATATTTCTTCTTTAGATGCGTTAGTACCATGAAATTTTTAGCTTAGGATTTCATCTTTTGATTCATGCAGGTGGTAAATGGCATAAGACCAGTATTTATACATTGGAGCTATGAGACCTGAATCATGTATCAGATATCCTTACATAGGAACCGTTGGAATTTTTGTAATACATTTACCTGAAGTTCCTTTTCTTGCAGATGGACTTTTTAGTGTCAGTTACATTTGCACAAATGTACTGAATATATTCCAGATAAGAATATACATCTGCCTGTTTTGGAATGAAGGGCAAATACGGGGTTTGGTGGGAGAGTGCTTAGTGCTGTAAGAACAAAGATATTAGAGCAGAAGCTGAGTAAGTGTCCAGTCGGTGTAGTGACTGCTTGGTTTTTAACCCTTGGCATCTGCAGCCTTGGAGTAGGCGAGAAGAAACTACTAAATTAATTTCATTAAATTATATTTCCTTGATCTTCTCTATGAAAGCATAGTTCCCATCTCTGTTATGTTGTATATGTGTTTTGCTGTTCACAAAGATTTTTTTTTACAATTTGAGTATTCAGAAGACCCAGAGATATAAAGAGTTTGCCTTAAATATTTTTTATGAATTGTTTTCTTTAGTCCTGCCCAGTAGTGCTGAGAGGGGAAGAGGAGTACTTATTGCCCGAGCAGGGCTTGTTGGAGGGGGGCGGATCAGCTGCTAAGGTGGACATAGTATGTTTTTTTGTTTTTTTTTTGAAGAGGGGGTATGGCCACACTTCCCAAATTTGCCCTTGTTCCCCATTCAGCTCTTGATGGCCCTGGTGATACTGAGGCTGAGCTCTTAGTATCTGCACCTATGGAGGAGAGAGATTGATTATGTAATTAATGAAAATAATTATTTAGTATATCAAAAGCAATCTGAGCAACGAGTACTTCAAAATAAATCATCTGTAAATGCAAACATTATATCATAACATAGAAACGCTTGTTATATTTTACAGCCAGCTGATTTTTCTCATGTCACAGAAGATGAGCGATTCCTTCGTAATCTGATCATGGAGGAAAAAAATAAAGATAGCTTTACAGCAGTCATCGTAACAGGTGTTCAACCTGTGCACATACAGTACTTAAAGCATTTTCGTCATCTATGGGCCAAACAATTAGCGTAAGTCTGACCACGATCTTATATGCCAAAATTGTTTTGCCGATTTTATTTTTTCATTTGATCTGTTTCTAATATAAATATTGGAACTGTTAAATTGGTTACTGTTGCAGAGATAGTTTGACTTTGTATGTAATTTTAATTTAATAATTTTTTCCAG
The DNA here is from genome assembly GCF_028390025.1 of Pseudophryne corroboree. Lineage (NCBI taxonomy): Eukaryota > Metazoa > Chordata > Amphibia > Anura > Myobatrachidae > Pseudophryne > Pseudophryne corroboree. The sequence continues at coordinate 621,727,765 of NC_086448.1, read as the reverse complement.
GCACATCTACCATTATTATGTGCATGGACCACATGGAAATGTGTTTGGCAAACCAAAAGATTTACCTACCAGCAGTATTGACATTGAGGTACATATAATACATGTTTATGATGATGTTAGCTGGAATATTGCTAGAATATCTCATATTAATTATTTTTGTCTTTTTATTCTGAGTTACTTACATTATCAGAAACCAAGAAGTAATAAAGGTGCACTAATCGATTTAAGTAAAGTATACTTAATAAGATATAATTTTTACTTTTACCATTGAAATATACACAGTTAATATATTAAAAAGGGAAATAAAATATAGTGAAATTCTGGAACATGTTAATAAAATGTAATAGGTTCTACAACTCCGAATGTTATTGATTAAGTGTCTGTAAAAATTTTTTTATATATATATATATCCTCTGTGATATATATATATATATATACCAAGCATAGGCGGCACTCAGGACGGCTTGTAATAATCACACGAACCCCAGCATAGAGTTCAACGTTTCAATCTTATTCACAGATTTTTGTCAGGATAAAGATAAGTAACACAACCCACATTTAAATACACCCATCAAGTGAAAAACCACGCCCCCAGCCCGTCACAGACGTGGCTGAGATGACGTGAACATAACATGTGAAAACCATCACCAATAATTACATGCAGACTGAGATGCTAGAATATACACAGAGACATAAGGAATACATCATTGTAAAATACAGAAACAAATAGCCATACTGTTACAAACTGTTCAATTCAACTAATAAATACTGTAATCAATTATCAAAGCGAGTTCACTTATTAATAATACCTGTTGCACTGATTGCCCATAAGCCAAAATAAACAATCAGAAAAAGTTTAAAAAACAAAACTCATATGCAGAATCACATGAAAGCCACTCGAGTTGTAAGATAACTCTAACAAAAGGGAATAATAAGGATATACCTCACCATTCCCTTTTGATAAATTAATCGCGATACATAGAGAATGATAAGCTATATAACAAACCCATAACCAGTTATAAAAATACATGTAAACCCGGATTCTCGTTTAACCCCTTAGGAGCAAGGGTATTAAGTTTAAAAATCCACTCAGCTTCCCGCTGTAATAACAGACGTGATCTATCTCCTCCGCGTGGATTAGCTGGAATATGATCAATAATCCTATAGCGGAGGGACGCTAAATTGTGTTTGGCATTTAAAAAATGCCTGGCAACAGGTTGACCTGCTTTACCTTTCTCCAATGCTTGTCTGATTGAAGTACGATGCATGGTCATTCTTTCTTTAAACATTCTATCGGTTTTGCCGATGTACACTAAACTGCAAGGGCAAATAATCATATACACCACACACTTTGTGGTGCATGTAACCGCTTGTTTGATGGGAATAATTTTGCCTGTGTGTGGATGTCTGAATGAACTACCACTGAGCATGTAGCTACAAGTAGTACACTGAGGACATTTAAAGCAGCCCAATTTCTTGGACCTTAGAAAATGACCCGTCAGCCGGTTAGGATCCGTAATATCAGTTTTTACTAATAGATCACGGAGACTCCGGCCTCTAGAATAACAAGGCATGATATTACATGTAGCTAGTGATTTAAGATCTGGATAATTTTTAACAATGGGCCATAATGATTTAGTTCATTTTTTAATCATCTGGCTCGAGGTGTTATAATGATTAACCCAGATAAATTTGGATTGATCATCAGTCCTATCCCTGGGAGAAAGCAACTCACTTCTAGTTTTCTTGAGTGCTTTAGTTTTTTGTTTTAACAAACTGTTAAGACTATAACCCCTATTAAGGAATTTCAATACCATGTTGTCTAATTGAGCCAGAGCTTTCTCTCTGTCACTGGTAATACGAAGAACCCTTAAAATCTGGGAATAAGGTAATCCTTCCTTTAACGACAAAAGGATGGCAACTTTGGTACTTCAACAAGTTATTGCGATCAGTGGGTTTGGTGTAGATAATTGTCTCAACTGCATTATCCACTTTCTGAATTGTTACATCAAGAAAATTAATCTTATCCACACTCATATCATAAGTAAATGAATTTTTGCAGGAGTGTGTGCAACGGGAACCAACATTTTTGAAAGACACTAATTCTGTTAGTTAGATTGGATACACTTTCTTCTCTGAAAGAGGATACGGTATTATGCACTGCAGACGTAACTAGTTTATATACTAGTATCCCACATGACCAGGGACTTAGTGCAGTTAGAAGAATCATCACTGATAATGAAGCGTATAAATGTCCCAATGTTTAATTTTTTCTGCAGTTGTTAGAATTAACTCTTAAAAGAAATTATTTTTACTTTGACGGAAAATTTTACCTTCAACTGGCAGGGTGTGCCATGGGATCTTCCGTGGCACCATCCTTCGCCAATTGCTATATGTTTATGGTAGAAAAAGATATTTTTTATACTGAAGTGTCAGTCAGCAGGGACCTGAAGGTCTTTCTAAGATATATAGATGATCTATTTATCATATGGTCTGGGGCTGCGGATGATTTAAAAGCAATTTTTGACAAACATAATCAAAGGCAGCATCCAATTAAATTTACTTATGATATGAGTGGGGATAAGATTCATTTTCTTGATGTAACAATTCAGAAAGTGGATAATGCAGTTGAGACAATTACGGTATCTACACCAAACCCACTGATCGCAATAACTTGTTGAAGTACCAAAGTTGCCATCCTTTGTCGTTAAAGGAAGGATTACCTTATTCACAGTTTTTAAGGGTTCTTCGTATTACCAGTGACAGAGAGAAAGCTCTGGCTCAATTAGACAACATGGTATTGAAATTCCTTAATAGGGGTTATAGTCTTAACAGTTTGTTAAAACAAAAAAACTAAAGCACTCAAGAAAACTAGAAGTGAGTTGCTTTCTCCCAGGGATAGGACTGATGATCAATCCAAATTTATCTGGGTTAATCATTATAACACCTCGAGCCAGATGATTAAAAAAACAACTAAATCATTATGGCCCATTGTTAAAAATTATCCGGATCTTAAATCACTAGCTACATGTAATATCATGCCTTGTTATACTAGAGGCCAGAGTCTCCGTGATCTATTATTAAAAACTGATATTACGGATCCTAACCGGCTGACGGGTCATTTTCTAAGGTCCAAGAAATTGGGCTGCTTTAAATGTCCTCAGTGTACTACTTGTAGCTACATGCTCAGTGGTAGTTCATTCAGACATCCACACACAGGCAAAATTATTCCCATCAAACAAGCGGTTACATGCACCACAAAGTTTGTGGTGTATATGATTATTTGCCCTTGCAGTTTAGTGTACATCGGCAAAACCGATAGAATGTTTAAAGAAAGAATGACCATGCATCGTACTTCAATCAGACAAGCATTGGAGAAAGATAAAGCAGATCAACCTGTTGCCAGGCATTTTTTAAATGCCAAACACAATTTAGCGTCCCTACGCTATAGGATTATTGTTCATATTCCAGCTAATCCACACGGAGGAGAAAGATCACGTCTGTTATTACAGCGGGAAGCTGAGTGGATTTTTAAACTTAATACCCTTGCTCCTAAGGGGTTAAACGAGAATCCGGGTTTACATGTATCTTTATAACTGGTTATGGGTTTGTTATATAGCTTATCATTCTCTATGTATCGTGATTAAATTATCAAAAGGGAATGGTGAGGTATATCCTTATTATTCCCTTTTGTTAGAGTTATCTTACAATTCGAGTGGCTTTCATGTGATTCTGTATATGAGTTTAAAAAAAAAAAACTTTTTCTGATTGTTTATTTTGGCTTATGGGCAATCAGTGCAACAGGTATTATTAATAATAAGTGCACTCGCTTTGATTGATTACAGTATTTGTTTATAAGTTGAATTGAACAGTTTGTAACAGTATGGCTATTTGTTTCTGTATTTTACAATGATGTATTCCTTATGTCTCTGTGTATATTCTAGCATCTCAGTCTGCATGTAATTATTGGTGATGGTTTTCACATGTTATGTTCACGTCATCTCAGCCACGTCTGTGACGGGCTGGGGGCGTGGTTTTTCACTTGATGGGTGTATTTAAATGTGGGTTGTGTTACTTATCTTTATCCTGACGAAAATCTGTGAGTAAGATTGAAATGTTGAAATCTATGCTGGTTCCATGTGATTCTTACAAGCCGTCCTGAGTGCCGCCTATGCTTGGTATGTTTGGTGATTGACTGTTTGTGGCCTAATGCACCTGGAAGGCACCGGATGCAAGTTACCTGCTTTGGTACAGAGGGGAGTGCCGGCTTCACGTTTAATATATATATATAGATAGATAGATAGATAGATAGATAGATATATAGATAGATAAAAGGTCCAAATGCAATTGTCCACACAAGTCCAAGAAGATTATTTCAAAGGGGTATGGGTCATTAGGTCGACCACACTTGGGTTGACATGGTCATTAGGTCGACATGAGGTTTTTTTAAAATAACTTTTTGGGGTGTCTTTTTCTTCGTAAAGTGACTGGGAACCCCAATTAGTGAGCCGTGTCCCCTCGCATGCTTCAAGCAAGGTGTCTCGCTTTGCTACCACTGTGCTTGGCACAGGTTCCTATTCCCAATCGTAGTCCACGTGGATCGTAAAGTATGAATAAGTTAAAAAAAATGAAAAAGGAAAAAAAAATGTTAAACTCATGTCGACCTTGTTCATGTTGACCTTGTGACCATGTCGACCTAATGCATGTCGACCAGTAGTGGTCGACCTAATGACCGTATCCCATTTCAAAGACAAGTGTCCAAGTGTATGAATATGTTCTTGAAGGACTTGAGATCCCGACCTGGGGTTGTTGTTGGGTAGGACTTTAGACCAATGCTTGATTGTACTCCGCTAGATATTTATCTGGAAGATACCCTCACAGCAAAGCATACACCAAAATAAGGCACAAAGGCCCTCAATTAATAGAACATCTGATATTTATTCTATAAAATATGTACAATAAAAATTATACATCATAAATTAAGGTGTTTGACATGAAACCAATGTTACACCGCAACAGATATAGTGATGTGCCACCAACCACCCTAGGGTGTGAGTTCAGAGGTGGAAACTCTCGATGCACACAATCAAGAGCAAGGTGACTCTGCCCTGGAAACTCTTATATCATGTAATCTCAGGTGCTGCTGATCACACACCTGGTATTTCCTGATATAAGGGTTTCCAGGACAGTGTCACCTTGCTCTTGACTGCGGAATAGCTGCCCAAGTGATAGGCCGGGGTATGTGGGTTAGACTAGGAACCACAGGAGCCTATCAAGAGTCTGCTATGCTGAAAGTGCCTGTATGCTACTGCCTGTAATACCGACTGCATATTGATGTAACTTGCTTTGTGCTGACATGCTGTTCCAAATAAACACCGAAAATGTTCATCTGAGTTCCCATGTGTGTGATCCTTGTCACAAGTGGTGGAGAATGCGAGCAAGGACACGGAGTACAGCAGAAACTGTTGGTAAGCATACCGGTGTTTAAACTGCAAGTTTTCCCTTTTGCTTTTCTTCCTATCTGGTTATGCAGTGAAAGTGGCAGCCTTAAAGAGCCATAGCATTATAGGCAGACTGTTTACTGTTATGTGTTAAATAGCCACCAAAACAGGCAGGTGTCGGCTTGGACTGTTTGATAAGCCTGGCACATTATATTAAACCTCCTATATTTGGCCTTTAAAGGGGCAGCGCTGGGCAAAATGGAGGAGTTACTAAACCACTTTGCTGAACTTGCAAATGTTGTGCGATGAGGTAAAAGCGCTTAAAAAATCTGAGCCAGAGCAGGAGAGGCTACTAAATCTCACCCCAGCGGATGATATAAAGGCATTCCTTTGCACGTTTGAGCGCACGGCCATGTGGTTTGGATGGCCTGCGGAGAAATGGTCTGACAGGCTGTCTCCCTGTTTAACAGGGGAGGCACAGCGGGCGTATGTGGACATTACTGTGGCTGAGGCACGTGCCTATGCTGGCCTGAAAAAGGCTATACTAGATAGGATTGGAGTGACGGGGCCCAACAAAGCTCAAGAGCCTCCCAGGATACAGCTGGCCAAATTATCCTGACTGTCAAGGGCCTGGTTTCAGCCGAATAAAAACTCTGCAGTACATATTGTGGTGGTAGTCACACTGGACCAGGCTATGCGGGTGTTAGACCGCTCGGTGCAGCAGTGTTCCTTCAGGCTGACCCCCAGACATATGAGTTGGCAGTGGTGATTGAGCGGCACTTGATGTTGGGAAAGCTGAATAAAGCCAGGTCAGGATACGGTCCAACACCCAAACCCAGAACTCAGGTCCCAGTAGTTAAAGGCTCCGCCTCCCTTGGTGTGCTTTGAGTGCGGCGAGCCTGGTCATATGTGTCAGGACTGCCCAAAACAGGGCGAGCTGATGGATTGCAGCGCGGGGAAAACGGCTCGGCCGTTGGTCAGCATGGAGGCGGCAGGGGTATCCCAAGCAGAGTCCTCCCTGTTTCCAGGTGTAGGTACAGGTAGAAAACCCTGTGCCCTGGTAGATACCAACAGTGAGCTCACCATTGTCGCGGCCAACGTGGTTCCTCTGGGAGCAGACAAGGTCCAGCCTCCTGTCAGGGTGTTGTACGTCCATCGCGATGTGGAGGAGTGCCCACGGGTCTACTTACCACTGACCATTCAAGGTTGGTTGTTAAAGGTGGTAGCAGTGGTGGCCTTCAGACCCCCGTATCCGCTGATCCTGGGCCGGGACTTTCCGTTGCTACAGGAGCTGGTTACCTGGCATGCTTCCAACAAACCGTCAACCACCGAAACAACTCAGAAGCCAGAGACTACCAAAGTTTAGCATCCGGGGGAGAGGTTGCCGGTCCCAAACCACCCCAAGAGACTGAGTCTGAGGCCCATTGGAACCCAGCTGGGGAGAAGATATTACTGCGGGACTTTGGGAGAGATCAACGCAATGACAGCAATTTGGTACACGCCTTTAAGACTGTTAAATTAGTTAACGGCAGGGTAGTTGATGCTTTACCATCAGAGGGTGTACCATATTTTGTTTTGAAAAAATGACTTTCTATATCGTGTCACTACTTTACAAAGGAAAAGGGTAGATCAGCTCTTGGTACCCCGAAAACTGGAGCGGTTGGTGATAGAAGCTGCCCATACGTATTCTATGTTCCGTTAAGAGGTATTGTCAGGAATGCCCAGTCTGCCAGAGGACAACCCCACGGCTAGAGTTTAGAGCTGCACTGGTACCCCTCCCTATAATTTTCATACCTCTTGAGCGGATTGGTATGGATCTGATAGGGCCAGTGGAAAAATCAGCTCGAGGGCACCAATACATATTGGTGGTAGTTGAGTATGCCACAAGGTACCCAGAGGCTATACCCCTGCGCAATTTGAAATCTAGCATTGTTGCCAGAGAACGACTAACCATGTATACCCAGTTAGGAATACCGAAAGAGGTCTTAACGGATCAAGGTACACCCTTTCATGTCTAAACTCATGAAAGATTTATGTCTGTTGCCTAAACATAGACAGGATTACCACCTTGGTGTACCACCCGCAGACAGATGGCCTGGTAGAAAGATTTAATAAAACCCTTAAGCAAATGATAAAGAGGGCAGTGTCACAAGAAAAAGGAGATTGGGATCTGCTCCTACCTTGATATTTGCGGTCAGAGAGGTACCCCAATCGTCTACAGGGTTTAGTCCCTTTGAGCTCCTCTATGGGAGACAGCCCAGAGGAATTCTAGATCTCTTAAAAGAAGGGTGGGAAGAACAACCATTCCAGAAACCTAACGTCATTCCGTTTCTGGCCCAGTTATATTGCCGTCTAAGGCAGATTGCGCCACTACTGAACAAACACATGGAAAGGGCACAACAACGTCAAAAACAGAGGTATGACGTCACCTCAGTTAACAGGTCCTTTAATCCGGGAGATAGTGTTAGTGCTGGTGCCCACCACAGAAAGCAAGATGTATGCACAATGGCGGGGCCCCTATGAGATCATCAAGGCAGTGGGACCAGTCAATTACAGGTTCTGGCAGGAGGGTAGAAGGAGGGAGGTACAAGTTTACCATGTAAACCTGTTAAAACCCTGGAAGGAAACTGCCAATCGGCCCAGTTTGGTAGCTAAAATGATTTCAGAATGCCAGGTACCCATGGAAGTCACGCTTACTCCTGAACAGAAACAAGAAGTGGTGAACTTGATGAAACGCTACCAAGATGTGTTTTCTGCCATTCCGGGAAAGACACAGATCATCCAACATGATGATGTGACTCCACCCGGGGTGGTCATTAAACAAAGACCATATCACATACCCGAAGCGAAGCGTGCAGCGCTAAAGCAGGGGGTGGAAGACATGTTATGCCTAGGGGGTTATAGAGGAATCCACCAGTGAGTGGAATAATCCAATTGTCCTGGTACCGAATCCTTCAGGTGCCTTACGGTTCTGCAATGACTTCCGTAATTAAATCAAGTGTCCTGGTTTGATTCTTACCCTATGCCCCGGGTTGATGAGTTGGTAGAAAATTTAGCCAATAGTCAATATCTCACTACACTTGATTTCACAAAAGGTTATTGGCAGATTCCGCTAACAGAAGTTGCTAAGGCGAAATCAGCCTTCTCTACCCCAGAAGGCTTATTCTAATATAAAATGCTCCCATTTGGTTTACATGGTGCCCCAGCAACCTTCCAGAGAGCTATGAATAAGTTGCTGCGGCCCCACAGGGAATATGCAACTGCTTATTTAGATGACATTGTTATTTTCGGCTCTGACTGGGAGTCACACCTACCAAAGGTAGAAGCCATTTTACAATCTCTACGGGCACACGGGTTTACTGCCAACCCTCAGAAATGTGCCATTGATATGATTGATGCCAAGTATTTGGGGTACATTGTGGGCAGAGGACAGGTTAAACCTCAGCCTAGTAAGGTAGAAGCAGTCCTCACCTGGTCTAGACCTAAATGTAAATCACAACTTAAGACCTTTTTCGGTTTGGTCGGATATTATTGCACGTTCATTCGAGATTTCGCCGCTAGAGCGTCTCCACTAACCGAATGTCTTAAAAAACAGTTCCCAGACAAGATAACATGGTCTAGACCAGTGGAAACTGCTTGGCAGGATTTAAGACAAGCTTAGTGTACTGAGCTTGTCTTGCAAGCTCCTGACTTTAAAAAGCAATTTGTGTTACAAACGAATGCTTCTGGGACAGGATTAGGAGCAGTACTATCCCAAGAGGTATATGGAGGGGAGAAGCCCATCCTCTACCTTTGCCGTAAATTATTGCCCAGGGAGCGCAGGTACTCAACTGTAGAGCAAGAGTGCTTGGCCATTAAATGGGCAGTTGAGTCATTAAGGTATTATTTATTGGGACGAGAGTTTTTGTTGGTCACAGACCATGCACCCTTACAGTGGATGCATACAAAGAGGTGAATGCTCGTGTGACCCGTTGGTTTTTGGCTTTGCAGCCATTTAAGTTTAAAGTGAGGCATCGTCCGGGAAAACAGCACCTCAATGCCGATGCCCTTTCCATGAGGTTTGTAGGTCCTGTTCCTCCAAGCAACCCTACGGTGAAGCTAGGGGAGGAGAAAGAAGGCGAGATGGGTGACCTCTGGAAGGTGGTGGAAGGCTGTGTACCTGGGTGGATGAAACACAGGTGGTGGTGGGCATGGCAGAGAGCTCACCTGAAAATAGTGTAGCTGCACCAGGGTGGTTGAAGCTATGGGGGGAGGAGTATGGCAGAGACAGCATGTTTCCATGTGAAAGTAATGTGGAGGATCCAGACCAGGTTTTGGAAGCAGAATCCCAGGTGTGTGATCAGCAGCACCTGGGATTTCCTGATATAAGGGTTTCCAGGGCAGAGTCACCTTGCTCTTGACTGCGGAATAGCTGCCCAAGTGTGTATGTATGAGATATATATATATATATATATATATATATATATATATATACCACTGTGCAACCCGGCACTCACAGGGACAGCGACACCTTAGAATGACTGGCTGGGGTGCCCTCCTTGAGACCATGAATCCCAATGTAGCCAAAAGAGAGAGGCGGCACTCCCAGCGATTTTCAATAGTGCAAATACTTTATGGTCATAACGACGTTTCGGGGGGTCTCACCCCGTCATCCTGATATATATATAATGTCAGCAGGGATCACTGAACACAGCGTGGGTGGTTCTCCCGCCCGGCATCTTATGCTTTTTCCTTTTCATGTGCATGTCTATAAAAGAGTCTGAGTGCCATACCTTGTGGATATATATGGATATGTAGTTATGCGCAAGATTCAATAATGAATTCAAAAGTAATCTATTGCGCACATTTAGAGAGAGAGAAAAAAGAGAGAGAGAGATACACATACATACATACATACATACATACATACATACATACATACATACATACATACATCCATCCATCATGTAAGTGTTCTATTGTGCATAACTGGATCAGGCTGTGTAGTGAATGGCTTTATAACTGCAAATAGGTATCACAAAACAAAGACTTCCTTTATGTATAAACAGGAGTCTGTCTCAAAAGAAACACTGCCTCTTAGCTTCTATTCTTGAGGCAGGACCGTTAATAGATTGTGAGCAATGAGTGCATAATGTACCTTAGCAAATGTCCACCTCCCCGTGCAGCTCCAGACTCGTCGGTCAGCTTGGTGTGAGTCCCATGTGCTGATTTTGCTAGCCGCTGCTTCCTCTCGTCTCCTCCATCTTGCGGGCGCCAGCGAGTTCCGATTGACTCGCTGGCGGCCAGCAATACACTTGAAATGGCACCGGCGCTATCACGGTCCCCATGGCTACCCGCAGCTAACCACTGTATGCACCAACAGCTGGGAGGACGAAGAGAGCTGATTACATCTGCACAGTGCTAGGGGCGCGAACGCCACAATTGCCCCCCGCTGTATCCACCAATGACTGCAGGGAGATGGAGAGGAGCTGCATGTCTTCCCCGATGGCCGCCAATTGTTAAAATAATTGTCAGCGTTAATTAATGCGTTAATGCAATATTAACGCGTTAACTTACCCAGCCCTAATATATATATATATATATATGTGTGTGTGTGTGTATGTATGTATATATATATATATATATATATATATACACGTGTATGTACATATATATATATATGTGTGTGTGTATAGATATATATATAGTTGTGTGTGTGTGTGTATGTATATATATATATATATATATATATATATATATATATAGAGAGAGAGAGAGAACAAATTCAGAGGGCGCACAGTAAACAAAATTACAATGAAGTATCCAATTGAAATTAGCATCCAACCAGCAACCATATACATAGAAATATATTGTAATTTATTAAAAACATGGCAAATGGACAGATATAAACCCCCACGAGACTGGTATTTTGTTTGTCCTTTAAAAAGAGAATTAATCTCTTGTCTGACGTGTTTCATCCTTATAGGGACTTTATCAGGGGGAATTGATTTGGAGAGAAAGCTCTTTTAGAATCCACCATCCAAAATATGATGTAAACTGTTCACAAATGGTGAAGCAAATCCGCAGTGGTGCTGGATAATATACCTATGGATGATGATACCTATGGATAATATACCTATGGATGATGATTAAATGTCATATCCCAATAGTGCGATTAGTGGAAATTACGTCCTTTATTTAAAAATCAGAAATAATGGCCCATAAATATGCTCCAGCAGGATGTGGTTCTGTCTCCTCCCAAATGGAAAATGCACTCGGGCAATCATGCAAGTAGGTCAGCATAAAGCTTCCATTGCAGTAGTTGCTAATTTATCAATTTCTTTTTCGTCTCCCATAATATTATTATTTTCCCTCAAAATCACCCCACAATATGATCTTGCACATTTTTATTTATTTTATTTTTATGGATATTTATTACTATATTTAGGCAGATCAATACCCATAATTATCATTTACAGTCAATTCAGTCATTTATTCCACAGATTCAATTTATTCATTTATTTATGTATTCAGTTGTCACTCACTTCATTAATTTTAATAAATCATTTATCCCAGTATCCACTCACTCAATCACCTGCTCATACGTTTATGGATAAATTAAAACCTCCTTACACAAAGATCACTCTGTCAGGATAGTTATAATGACATGGAATCATCACTAGGAAAAAAAACACAGCAAGCAACATGTACCAACAGTCAGATAAAAAAGTTTTTTATTTAATCAGAGACCCAGCGACAACATGATTGGACAAATGTAATGAGTGACAGCACTAATAACGAATCAATGAATGGACACCTAGAACCAATCAGACAGCAAACAGGCTCGTGCTCTTTATTTAAAATCCATCCACAGGCATGTAGTCAGACAATCTCCCAGAGGAAGGCCCCCAAGTGCCGAAACGCATTGGAGCACTGTATCAATACCGCACCTAAACGGCCAACTGAGACTGAGGACGGGACGGTGAAACAGCACCTCTGAAAGCAAGTCGGTGACGTGACTGAAGACCTGGAATTGAGGGAAAATCTAACAGACAACGGACGAGCGCCAGAGGGAAGCCGGTGATGGGACACTGTGATCGGCGGATTAAGATAGTGAGGTGAGTTTTCCGAAGGAGGAAGATAGCTCAGTAAGCTGCTCCGAGAGCCACGACTGTGAACATATCTCCCCCAAGACAGGACCCTGTCCCGATGCCGACCAGTTTCCAGTGAATGACTGTTCACAGACACACCACTTGGGACTAAGGCAGAGGTTAGGTGAGCCAGTCCAGAGCCACTTCATTATCTATATCAGCCTAACACTGCATACCCGAACACCATGGAGACCACATTATTAAAGTAACAGAGAGCGCGCACATTAACACATATCAGCGGGACGCCGCGGTCTGATTTTCTGAATCAAAGGACGCTTTTTTACTTTTAACTTTCACGGATTTTCCTGTGTATGTATGTATGTGTATATATATATATATATATATATATATATAATTTTTTTTTTTTTTTTTTCCTTTTTTTAATATTTTTTTCTCACTGCTTTTACCTTGTCCATTTCACCTCCAACATATTGACTAATAATGTCAACACTCTAATATTTTGTTAACACCTACAACACAGAGTGTTACCGGTAAAATTTGAGGAAATTATTGGTTTCCCAATACAGATTGAGAAGACCAAACCAGCCATTATTTCTCTATTGAACTTTTACAGTCTAAACCCAAAATAGACACACTGGTGTCAGCAATTAATAAAAATTCATTTTGTTATGCAATATACAGTTTTGATGGTCATTTAACATCTTGACAACAGACATTGAGACAATCCACGCAAATAGGGGTTGAGCACTATATTACCCAAAGTGTTGATTTGCTACATCAAACAAGACGGACAAGCTTGTCATACATCAGCAGCACTCCCCGCCACATGTATGTACCACAGTGCGCAGTAAAAGCCATAATTTCTAACAGAGACAGAAGAATGAAGAGTGGTGAGTACTGAGCCGGCGTCCTGGTTAGCGGGGCGGAATTTGTTTCCTGACACAGTACACAACTGTGTCTCAGTACACTGTACACAGTACCCAGACTGGCAACACAGCTTTAAAACGATTTCTCTCCATTTTAAGCACCAGATTTCTCAGCCAGTATAAAAAATAGCGGGAAGACCACGCACCTTTGAAGGGGCAGGGCTTCACTATGAGAGGATCCAGCAGCTTACCAGCGCCATTTTCCCTCTGCATTGGACACAGACGCTGACAGAATAGGGATGTGCAGCTCCTCCAGTGTGACTCCAGATTACCTCAGCGGTACCAGGGGGTAGGGAGCGACTATTAGTGTACTAAGTCCCCTATCAGGGTGTTTAGTCTGCGACCCGGCTAAGCTTGGCCTTAGCGATAAGGTGGGGGCTGACTCCAAACAACTCTGTGTCTCCCTGAAGGGCTTTTTGTGGGTTAATTGTGCTTAACATTTTCTTGTGTGTGTGTGTGTGCTGTAACATTTACATTATGTCAGGCAAAGAGTGTGTTTCTTGTGCAGCGGAGTGTTCCTTTTCACCAGGGGGCTTACTACTGGGTACTCGGGATCACAAGCTAGCGGGGCTGAACCAGAGTGTGTTAATTCTCTTAAAAGATTGCTTTCCACTCTTTCTACAAAATTGTCCCGCAATGAGAAAGAGAAATTAAATACTTAAAACAAACGGATGAATTTATGAACAGAGACTCAGTCCCCAAAAATGCATCTCAGTTCCCTCCCATTTGTCCGCAAAAGCGATCTCTGGCCCATTTCCTGCATCTGACTCTGATGCTGATGGGTCAGACTTGAAGGAGGGTGAGATAGACTTGGAGGTGGTGTCGATGTGGCTCTGTCACAGGGAATAGATGCTCTTATAATGGCTATCAGAGATGTTCTGCATATTCCTGATAAGGTGTCAGAGGAGAGTGAGGAATCCTATTTTAATGTAACGATGAAGTCCTCAGTTACTTTTCCTGTGTCAAAGGAATTGAATACCCTGTTTGAAGAACCATGGGTAAATCCTGATAAGAAGTTTCAGATCCCTAAAAGGTTGCGCTCATCTTTTCCTTTTTCCTTTTCCTCTGGAAGATAGGAAAAAATGGGAACATCCACCGATAGTGGACGCATCAGTCTCTAGGCTGTCATGTTAAATTGTATTGCCTGTTCCTGGTGCAGCCTCCCTAAAAGACACGGCTGATTGTAAAATTGAGACTACACTCAAATCATTGTACACAGCTGCTGGGGTGGCCCAAAGACCCACTATTACATGTGCGTGGATCACTAAAGCCATTGCGAAATGGTCAGGTAACCTAATTGAGGGGTTAGATTCCTTATCTAGGTGGGATGTTGTCTTACTCCTGCAGCATATACAGGACTCTGTGAACTTTATGGTGGAAGCCATAAAGGAAATAGGTGTGCTTAACGCACGCATCACCGCTATGGCAGTGTTGGCACGCAGGGGCTTGTGGCTACACCAGTGGACTGCTGACGCGGACTCCAGAAAAGTCGTGGAAGGCCTACCATTCACAGGAGAGGCCTTGTTTGGAGATGATCTAGACAAATGGATCTCAACAGCTACTGCGGGTAAGTCTACGTATCTTCCTTCCGCAGCCCCTTCCCCGCAGCCCCTTCCCCCGACCAAAAAGACTTTTTCAGCTTCTAAGTTACAGTCCTTTCAGATGGCCAAGTTCAAGGGCAAATCCTCCAGCGGTACAAGAGGTAAACCATGCAAACCAGCAACTGCAGGTGCTCAGGCTCTGCTTCCTCAATGACTTCAGCATGACAGTGTGCCGCAATGCCTAGAAGGCTGTGAGGTGGGAGGCCGACTACAATTCTTCAGTCAGATCTGGTCAAATGTGTTCCAGGATCCCTGGGTCATAGATCTTATTTCCCAGGGCTACAGACTGGAGTTCCAAGAGCTCCCACCTCACAGATTCTTCAAATCAGGCTTGCCATTTTCACAAGAGGCAAGTATAAATATACAGCATGCCATTCAACAACTGGTACAGACTCCGGTCATTGTTCCACTTCCACCTCATCTACTAAACAAGGATTACTTTTCCAACTTGTTCGTAGTACCGAAGCCGGACTGTTCGGTAAGACTGAATCTGAACCTCAAGTCTTTGAACCCACACTTACGAGTGTTCAAATTCAAGATGGAGTCTCTGAGAGCGGTGATCTCAGGTCTGGAGGAGGGGGAATTCCTAGTGTCACTGGATATCAAGGATGCGTACCTTCATATTCCGATCTGGCCGCCTCATCAGGATTATCTACGGTTTGCACTGCAGGACTGTCACTACCAGTTCCAGGCCCTGCCATTTCGTCTCTCCACAGCACCGAGGGTGTTCATCAAGGTGATGGCAGAGATGATGTTTCTACTCCGCAAACAGGGAGTGAACATAATTCTGTACCTGGACGATCTCCTGATAAAAGCGCCATCCAGGAAGAGGTTGCTGGACAGCATTGGTCTCTCAACCAAACTCCAGGATCATGGGTGGATTCTGAACCTTCCGAAATCTCACCTACAGCCAACACGGAGGCCCCTATTCCTGGGAATGATACTGGAAACAGTGTCACAAAAGGTGTTCCTTCCGTTGGAAAGGGCATTGGTAATCCAGTCGATGGTTTGGGATGTCCTGACGCCAACCAGGGTGTCGGTGAATCTGTGCATTCACCTTCTGGGGAAAATTGTGGCCTCTTACGAAGCACTTAAATATGGAAGGTTTCACGCAAGACCCTTCCAGCTCGATCTGTTGGAGAAATGGTCCGGATCGCATCTTCACATACACCAGAGGATCCGTCTGTCGCCAAAGCCCAGGTTCACCCTTCTATGGTGGCTACAGTCTTCTCACCTCGTCGCAGGATGGAGGTTCGGAATTCAGAACTGGATTCTGTTAACCACAGACGCAAGCCTCAGAGGTTGGGGAGCAGTCACTCAGGGGTGCCGTTTCAGGGAAGATGGTCAAGTCAGGAAGTCATCCTTCCAATCAACATTCTGGAACTCAGGGCTATGTACAATGCCCTTCTGCAGGCCTCACATCTTCAAGATCAGGCAAGTCAGGTCCAGTCAGACAATGTGACGGCAGTAACGTGCATAAACCGTCAGGGCGTAACGAAAAGCAGAGCAGCAATGTCAGAGGTGCCAAGAATTCTCCTCTGGGCAGAAAGAAATGCTGTGGCATTGTCAGCGGTCTTCATTCCGGGAGTAGACAACTGGGAAGCAGACTTACTCAGCAGACAGGACCTGCACCCAGGGAAGTTGGGCCTTCACTCGAAAGTTTTCAGGTGCTTGACAAGGCGATGGGGATATCTAAAGATCAACATGATGGCCTCTCGTCTCAACAAAAAGCTCAGGCGGTATTGTTCCAGGTCAAGAGACCCACAGGCGGTGACGATAGACGCCCTGACAACTCCATGGGTCTGTCAGATGGTGTACATGTTTGCTTCAGTTCCTCTGATCCCAAGAATTCTAAAGCCAATAAAAAGGGAAAAAGTTCAAGCATTACTCATTGCTCTTGACTGGCCAAGAAGGGCCTGGTACGCGGAACTTCTGGAGATGCTCCTCGAAGATCCGTGGCCTCTACCTCTTTGCGAGGATCTTCTCCAACAGGGCCCGTTCGCCTATCAGGACTTACCGGGGCTACGTTTGATGGCATGGAAGTTGAACGGCTGATTCTAGCCAGAAGAGGGATCCCTAACAAGGTTATCCCGACTTTGATCCAAGGCAGGAAGGGGACAATGTTTAAACATTACCATCATATTTGGAAGACATAGTCTCTTGTTGTGAGAGCATAAATTATTCTGTGGTGAAATCTCATCTGGGATGTTTCCTGCATTTTCTGCAAGCAGGTGTGGATGTGGGCCTGCGTCTGGTCTCCATAAAAGTCCAGATTTCGGCCTTGTCCATTTTCTTTCAAAAACAATTTGCTTTTCTCCCTGAGGTCCAGACGTACTTGAAAGGTGTTCTGCACATCCAACCTCCCTTTGTGCCTCCCACGGCATCGTGGGATCTCAATGTGGTGCTGCAGTTCCTACAATCAGAACCGATACAGGAGGTGGACGTAATCTCTTACGTGGAAGACCGTCACACTGTTGGCCTTGGCCTCAGCAAGACGTGTGTCGGATCTGGGGGCTTTGTCTCACTAAAGTCCCTATTTAATTTCCCATGAGGACAGAGCTGAACTCTGAACTCATCAGTGATTTCTTCGTAGAGTAGTGCCCGCATTTCATATCAATCAACCTAATGTGGTTCCGGTTATCACAACACCTCTGCTACTTCAAAGTCTTTGGCTGTTGTGAGAGCTTTGAAGATGTGAAAAGAACAGCTCGTCACAGAAAAATGAACTCGCTGTCTGTTCTTTTTTTATCCCAATATGATTAAGTGTCCTGCTTCAATGCAGACAATTGCACTCTGGATCAGGCTTACTATCCAGCATGCTTATTCCACGGTAGGTTTGCCATGTCCAAAATCTGTGCAGGCCCACTCTACTAGGTCATTGGTTTCTACCTGGGCGGCTGCTCGGGGTGTTTCGGCTTTACAGCTCTGCCGAGCAGCTACTTGGTCAGGTTCGAACACGTTTGCGAAGTTCTACAAGTTTGATACTTTGGCCTCTGAGGACGTTGAGTTTGGTCAATCAGTTCGTCAGGAAACTCAGCGCTCTCCGACCCGGTTTGGGAGCTTTGGTACATGCCCACGGTACTAAATGGACCCCAGTATCCCCTAGGACATAAGAGAGTGGTAACTAATTAGATATATTGAAACACAGAAAGATAAATTTATATAACATACAAGGATACAAAAAAACAAATACTACAAAAAAATACAATAAAATGACAGTGAAAATAGGATTTTAATTACCTACCAGTAAATCCTTTTCTCGTAGTCCGTAGATCAGGGCTGGCCAAACCGGTCCTCGAGATCTACCAACAGTTCATGTTTTCCAGGCCTCCTGGAGATCTGTAGAATTGTCAGTTAGGAATGAATGCAGCACATCTTTATTAGTAATGACTACACCTGTGCACCAGCTAGGTGGTCTGGAAAATGTGAACTGTTGGTAGATATCGAGGACCGGTTTGGCCAGCCCTGCCGTAGAGTATACTGAGCGCTCGCCCAGTGCTTCGGTCTTCCTGCACTGTTACTTGGTAAAGTAATATTGGTTCAGCCATTGCTGTACCTGTTTCAAGTTTGGTTAGCTTGGCTTTCCTCTTGTTATGTGTGCTGATTCGGAATCTCACCACTAACCTTATCTATCCTTCTCTCAAAGTATTATTATTATTATTACATTTTATTTATAGTGCGCCACAAGTGTTACGCAGCGCCGTACAAAGAACAGTACAGGGAGACAAAACTTAGCATAACAGTAATTAAATAACAAAAATGGAGTACAGGTAACAAAGAGCACCACAGTTCTCAAAACATAGTACAGCTTAGATGTAAGTAGCAAGGGAGTAATCATTGTACTACTTGGGGCTGTCAGCCATAGATAGAGAGGAACCTTTACCAGCAGGAGAAAAAGCAGGTAAAGATGGTCGCTGACTGAAATGTGTCGAGAAGAGGGCTTAGACAACAATAGGAAAGAGGGCCCTGCTCTGAAGAGCTAACAATCTAGTGGGGAGGGGTGACAGACAGATGACATGAGGTGCAAGCAAGCAGGAGGAAGCCTGATGGCAGTATGCAAGCAAAGCAGAGATGTTCAAGGCGTGGGGCAGGGGGATGTAGGAGCAGCCTAAGGACTAGGTTATGCATTGGAGGGGTACACTTTGATAAATAGGTGGGTTTTCAGTGCCCGTTTGAAGCTTTGCAAGGTCGGGGAGATTCTAATGGAGCAGGGGAGCGCGTTCCACTGAAGGGGTGCATCACGGGCAAAATCCTGAACTCGTGCATGGGAAGCAGTGACCAAGGCAGAGGAGAGGCGACGGTCATCAGCCGACCGTAGTGGGCGGAGCGGGTATGAAGGGAGAGGAGGTTGGAGATGTAGGGAGCAGTGGAATTAGAGATGGCCTTGTATGTGAGGGTGAGGAGTTTGAAGAGGATTCTGTAGGGGAATGGGAGCCAGTGTAGATTTTGTCGAAGGGGAGTGGCAGAAGCGGAGCGGCGGGAGAGGAAGATGAGCCTAGCTGCGGAGTTGAGGACAGATTGGAGGGGTGCGAGGTAGGAGCAAGTGAGGCCAGTGAGGAGAACATTGCAGTAGTCGAGTCGTGAGATGACCAGTGAGTGGATGATAAGTTTAGTTGCATTTTGGGAGAGAAATCGCCTGATGCGAGCAATGTTGCATAGCTGGAACCGACAAGATTGCGCCAGAGCTTGGATGTAGGGTGCAAAGGAGAGGGAGGAGTCAAGAGTGACGCCCAGGCAGCGGAGTTGGGGAACGGGGGAGATGATAGTGTTGTCAACAGTGATAGAGATATTTGTAGGGGGTGTTGCTCTTGCTGGGGGAAAGATAATGAGTTCAGTTTTGTCCATGTTAAGCTTCAGAGAGCGCTCAGACATCCAGGAGGAGATGGCAGATAAGCAGCTGGAGACCTGAGAGAGGACAGAGGGGGACAGATCAGGAGAGGAGAGGTAGAGTTGTGTGTCATCAGCATAGAGGTGGTATTGAAGGCCAAAGGAGTTAATGAGCGCACCCAGGGAAGAGGTGTACATGGAGAACAGAAGGGGGCCTAGGACAGAACCCTAAGGGACACCAACAGGAAGGATGGAAGGGTGTGAGGTGGTTCCGGAGGCAGACACAGTTAAGGAGCGGTTAGTGAGGTATGAGGTAAACCAGTCAAGGACGGTGCTAGAGAGGCCAACATTTTGGAGTGTGCAGAGGAGGAGAGGGTGATCCACGGTGTCAAAGGCAGCAGAGAGGTCCAGAAGGATAAGCAAGGAGAAGTGGCCCTTGGATTTGGCCGAAAGCAGGTCATTGGTGACTTTTACCAGGGCAGTCTCGGTGGAGTGGAGTGGGCGAAAGCCAGATTGTAGTGGGTCAAGGATGGAGTGGTCAGAGAGGTAGCTTGTGAGGCGGCTGTAGACCAGTCGTTCAAGTAGTTTGGAGGCGAAGGAGAAGAGAGATGGGGTGGTAGCTAGTGAGTGATGAAGGGTCGAGGTTGTTTTTTTTGAGAATAGGGGACACCAGAGCATGTTTGAATGGTGAGGGAAAGATGCCAGTAGAGAGAGAGGTTAAAGAGGTGAGCAAGGTGGGAGCAGGCAGTGGGGGGGAGGGAGCGGAGAAGACGGGAGGGGATCCAAGGGGCAGGTTGAGGGGGGGTAGGATAGGATGAGGGAGTGGACTTCCTTGTCTGAGGTGGGATGGAAGCAGGACAGGATGGGATGGATGGAGGGGAGGGATGGTGGGGGCCGGGGGGCAGCAGAGGGGTGATGGGAGGAGATGTAATTTTGAATATCCTCAGTTTTGGAGATGAAGAAGGAGGCAAAGTCAGTGGCAGTGAGGGAGGAGGGGGGCGAAGGAGAGTGTTGAAAGTTTCAAAGAGTCGGCGTGGACTGGAGGACTGAGAAGAGATGAGTGCTTGGAAAAAGGATTGCTTGGTGAGAGAAAGAGCAGAGCTATGGAGGAGAGGATAAACTTGAAATGGAGGAAGTCTGCCAGAGAGTGGGATCTCCTCCAGGAGCGTTCTGCGGAGCGTGAACATTTTTGTAGGAATCGTGTAAGTTTGGTGTGCCAGGGTTGGGGTTTGGAGCGGCGGAGGAGGACAGAGGAGAGGGGGGCCACAGAGTCGAGAGCAGCAGTAAGGGAAGAGTTATAGAAGGCGGCTGCCTGGTTGGGACAAGTCATAGTAGAAAGAGGAGAGAGGAAGGTCTCGAGGGAGGACAGGATAGCGGGGTTGAGAGATCCGAGATTGCGTCTGGTGATGGTAGGTCTGGGCGTGGAGTGGAGAGGGGAAGATGAGAGGGTGATAGAAAGCAAATGGTGGTCAGAGAGAGGGAAGGAAGAGTTAGAGACATCAGAGAGATCACATCGGTGGGTGAAGACAAGGTCGAGGGAGTGACTGAGATTGTGAGTAGGGGCGGAGGACCATTGAGAAAGTTCAAAGGAGGTGGAAAGGGCGAGAAGATTAGTGGAAGCAGCATTAGTGATGTCAATAGGGATGTTAAAGTCACCGAGGATGATAGAGGGGAGGTCGGAGGAGAGAAAGTGGGGAAGCCAGGCAGCAAAGTTGTCAAGGAAAGGTGAACAGCGGCCGGGGGGGGGGGTTAGATCACTGCCACATGGAGGTGAATGGGGTAGAAGAGGCGGATAGTGTGGACCTCAAAGGTGGAGAAAGTGAGGGAGGGCTCAGGCGGGATGACACGAAAGGTGCAGTTTGGGGAGAGAAGGATGCCCACACCTCCACCCTGGCGACCATCAGGTCTGACTGTGTGGGTGAAGGAGAGGCCTCCATAGGAGAGGGCAGCAGGGGAGGTGGTGTCAGAGGAGGAGAGCCAGGTTTTAGTGATGGCGAGAAGGTTAAAAGAATGGGAGATGAAGAGGTCGTGGATAGCGGGTAACTTGTTGCAGATTGATCTAGCATTCAAAGTGCACAGGAGAAGGGAAGGGAGGGGACAGGGGAGATGGGGATCAGGTTTGCTGGGTTCTGAATGCATGTGGGTAGGTTGGAGATTTGGGTGGGGGGTGACCTAGCAGTGAGGATTGGTATGGGACAGGATCGAGGAGCCATAATTCCAGTACAGTAGTGTTGTTCAGAGGAATAATATAGAATGGAGAGGATGTAAAATATAAAGAACAATGAGAATGCGGTGTAGTAAAAGCAGAGACAGTGAAAACCAGTTTGTTGGTTTGTTCCGTCTCCTCGGGCACAGGAAGTCATTCCGAGTTGATCTTAGCTTTGATAAATTTAACAATTTAACACAGCTACTGTCAGTCACACAGACATGCGGGGGGATGCCCAGCACATGGCTAGTCCGCCCCGCATGTCAGTGCCCCCCCCCCCCTGCATAAATGCAAAACCATCGCACAGTGGCAATGATTTTGCATTTGATGACTAACTCATGGCTGGCCGGGAGAACGTCTTTGCTGCCCGTGTCGCAGCGGCTGTGTGTGAAGTCAGCCGCTGTTTCCCGCCCCCCCAAAAGTCCGGCCATGCCTGCGTTGGCCGCACTGCGCCCCCTACCGCCCAGCGACCGCCTCTGCCTGTCAATCAGGCAGAGGTGAATGCTAGGCAACGACGGCCTTCGGCCGTCTGGCATGCGCACTACTGGCCCGATCGCACTGCTGCGATAAACTGCAGCGTGCGATCGGGACAGAATGACCCCCACAGTTTCCTAGACTGAGTCTGGCAGGAGGGGCATAGAGGGAGGAGCCAGCTCATCTATCAAAGTGTTAAAGTGCCCATGGCTCCTAGTGGACCCGTCTATACCCCTATGGTACTAAATGGACCCAAGTGTCCTCTATGGACTACGAGAAAAGGATTTACCGGTAGGTAATTAACATCCTATTTTCATTGTCATATTATTGTATTTTTTTGTAGTGTTTGTTTTTTATTTTGTATTTTTGTATCTTTGTATGTTATGTTAATGTATCTTTCTGTGTTTCAATATATCTAATTAGTTACCACTCAGGTGTGACGCCTGCCTGGTAACCTATTGAAACTTGCTTTGTCCATTCGTGTCTTTATCTCCTGATGAAAGAGGTTCGCTCCCTGAAACGTAGAGAATAAATATCCTTCATTGAAAGTCTGAGTGCCTCACACAATTTCTTAGTCCATGCTAGGAGTGCTAGTCACATAATTAGTGGCAACAGTCTCGATAATAGAACCCAGCACCTCCAATTTGATGCATAACAAATCCTTTATCAAAAAACACGTGTAAAACTGCATAAAACACCAGAGGCATGAAAAGAGGGGGTATCAGAGCAAGCACATAGGGTACCTCATGTACGCAAACTGCGTAACTTCATCATATGTATGGCAACAGCTAATGATACAAGCCTCCAGTGACACAGGGTTGGTCGGTCAACAGCCGTTTCGGTGCTCAGAGAGGCATCTTCCTCAGACAACCAGTGAAATGAACAGGTGAGCCCTTTATACATGCCAGGAGAGAGATAACTATGCTCACCTGTGTGGATATGGTCCTCATGTGCGTCCTCCCTGCATCTCCGCCATGTCCGTGACCGGAAGTGACGTTTGTCAACATCCGTCCGGAATTAACAGCAGCCTGACGTTACCACAGTGACACCCACGTCACCGCCCACCCAACAAAACTGCAGAGCCGGTCACGTGATGATCACGTCACCGCCCACCTGATAGGCCACGTCACAGCCTAGACGGAGCCGTAGCCATGGCAATCACAGGTAAACAAAAGAAGTAGTAATATGTATACCATACACAATAACACTTGAAGTAAATGGTGCTGTCCCAATCACAATACGTGCTGAGACACAGCACCATATAAAGCCTAAAAAACATTATATAAATATCTCTGTAAACACACTGGCAGATACAAATAACCCACCTATACATAGTGAATACACAAATAACCAAAAAAAGAGAATTGGAAAAGCAGCTAAAATTATAAAGTCTATTACATAGAAACTTATTTTATAGGAAACAACCAAAGCCCTGACTTTCGTTAAGTCCATTGGGCGCAACCGTATTAAGTCGGGCTATCCAATGCACTTCTTGCTGAAGTAGGATATGTCTGCGATCACCACCTCGCCTATTGGCATGCAACGGAAATCTTTAATTGTATGTCCACACATCACAAAATGTTTGGCCACAGGTGGTGTATTTGAATCCAATGTGATATAGGCCTTTTTAATTGAAGAACAGTGCATTGAGATTCTCTCCTTTAGTGTCCTTCTCGTCTTCCCGACATAAAACAATTGGCAAGGACAAAATATCAAATAAACAACATAGCGACTATCACAGTCCAAATGATGCTTTATTTTGTATCTCTTGTTAGTCTGATGGTCAAAAAAGGAGTCTCCCAGAATAAAAAAAACACTGTATTTGCACTCCCATGGCATCTAAAGACCCGCAACTTGGGCTGTAACCAACACTTAGATTTGATGCTGCTACAATATCCTTAATATTCTTACTCCTCTTATAGCAGAAAAGTGGATTGTCCTTTACATAGGGCTCCTATTGTCTCATCAGACTGGGTGATGTGCCAATGCTTAAGTATAATCTTGCGTATATGTCGCGAGGCTATAGAATAAGTGGAAGAGAAGATCATCAGTTCTGCCTTCGCATCCTTCTCTTTAGGTGCCAAAATATCCTCCCGTTTGGTATTCAAACATGTAGTAATTGCTTCATCAATTTCACTTTGTGCGTAACCCCTTTCTAAAAAGCGTGTGCCTATTTCTTCAAGAGCACGAGGTAATTCTATCTCAGAGGTAATCCGTACCATGCATAATAGCTGAGAAAAAGGAAGACCCCGTTTCAAGGGGGTAGGGTGAAAGCTATCTGCTGATAATGGCGTATTTTTATCGGTTGTTTTCCTATAGATCTGAGTAGATATTTTGTTTCCATGTTTCACTGTACAAACATCAAGATAATTAACAGAAGTAGTACTGTGAGATAGCGTAAATCTGGTTGTGGTGTTCAGACTATTAAGAGTGTCTATGAACTCAGTCAGGAGCTTCTCACCACCAGTCCACACCATGAAAAGGTCAGCGATATAACGAACATAAGTGTATAAACCCAGAAAAAAACGGAATCTGCCGTGATGTGTTGAGTTTAATACAAATGCATATATAGATTGGCGTACGCGGGGGCCACAATTTTGGTTACAACCTGTGGTGCAGAATACTGCATATTATTTGAAAGACACCACCGATTTTATCAATAGACTTGAAAAATTGGGTTCCTTGCCTTCAGGGAGTTTGTTAGTTACCCTTGATATTACAAGTCTCTATACCAACATTGACCATTCTGCCGGCATTGAAGCAGTCTGAAGTTTGGTATCCACCAGTCCGCACTATGGAGGTCCTGACATTGGATTTTTTGTTTTGTTTAATTTACAGTTGTATGGCACCACAATGGGGTCCAATGTGGCCCCCGCGTACGCCATTCGATATATGCATTTGTATGAAACTCTACACATGGCAGATTGTTTTTTATTTTCTGGGTTTATACACTCGTTCGTTATATCAATGACCTTTTCATGGTGTGGACTGGTGGTGAGAAGCTCCTGACTGAGTTCATTGAGTACATTGCTCCAGCAATATTGGAGTTATGCTGTCTCCTGATATACTCTGTGCTGCTGTTTCCCCCCTAGAGGTGCTATGAATTTCTAGGGAGCGCTGTAATTCAATAGTTTCTACCAATATGGATATGAACTGAGAATACTTTATTAACACCTTAGATATCACCCAAAGATCATAAAAACTTTCTTTTATTTATAAAATGTATATATAAAAAATTTTTCAATAGAATTTGTTCACACAGGCATTCTGTCGGACATATAAAAAGTATCAGTTTGTCAAGGTTTTTTTTTCCTCTTTGTATATGCCCCTTTGAGTCTTGTTAATACAAGGTTAATACAAAAATATTTCAGCTAACACATTTCATCTGTAGCGACTTCTTCAGGGGTGTTAGCTGTTAAACTAATGAGAGTTCAGAGTAGTGTCAGGAATATTTCTCATTCTCAGATGAAAACACCATATCAATTATTTATGCTGGAAGCATGTATAAAGTTCTCTCATTTACATTGATCGGTAGTGTTTAACATAATTTCTTTCTTTTAGGAATCTAGTAACTTAAATTAACCCCTATGTCTTCCACGGATTCCCACAGAATTTATCTTCTTAATGGTAGTCCAAATTGTTCTAGAGACCAACAGCAGTTAGTCTCATCTGTATAGTCTGGAGTCCAATTGCAGAAATTATATATATATATATATATATATATATATATATATATATATTTATTTGCAATTATGCACTATAATATCTTGTGAGCAACACACGCAAATCACCAGTTGGTTGGTGATGTAGCAGGTCACCCCTAATAATGTATAGCTTTATTAAAATTAATATTGATAAACTGGTATATCTCAGTTGGGTCACCAAGTATGTAAAGATCTAATTCCCTATTATCTAATTCTTCCCTATTCCCTATCTTAAGTCTTTATACAGTTTGAAAAGCTAATTGTTAATAAGGACTGAATCAGTCCACCATATCCAGACAGCTCCGATTATATAAAAGTGAGAATAAATGAGGACCCAAATCAGACCTATATATTAGGATCTGTAGATCCAAATTAGTAGTAAGATTTTAGTGTTGATATGTAGGACTATTTTTGTCCAAAAAATTCATAATCTGGACATATATGGTCCTTCCAGATGTAATAATGATATATTTATTCGTTAAGAGAGTCAAATAATTAGGACTAAAAATAAGCCCTTTATTTTACAGTTGACTACTCATGCTGCATTTATAACAATATTATATGACATACATTATAATTGTGTGTAATGCAGTGGCTTAAGTTCATCCAAGTTGCCCGTAGGTAAGTTAGAGTTTGATGCCCCCAACCCTTAAAAAAAAAAAAAAAAAAAAAGAAAGAAAGAAATGGGGAATTGCAGATGGGTCCATGGTTAGCTTGACTAGTTTTCTGTGCCTAGGCACAACTTGACATTTTAGCATAAACCCTTCATCTATTGTTCTCAGCTGCAATACAATACAGAGAACAATACAGCAGGGGATTAAGTCCGATTGGCCAGTCTCAGTTAATCCTATTAAAGGTCAAGATAAATGTGGACCCTTCTGTATATATAATTTTGGGCTAGGACAAAGGTGACCGCACAAGGAGGGACAGTGCCAGGACAGGGGTGACAGGACCAATACTGAGATGACAGAGACAGTACGGTGGGGTCAGGACAGTTGGACAAGGGCAGACTGACAGAGAGGACAGGCTGACAAGGACAGAACAGAGGGGGCAGGAGAGATGAGTGACAGGACCAGGACAAAGGGGGCAGGGAGAGGACAGGGGTGACAGGGCCATGGCAGAACAGTGGGGGCAGAAGTGAAGGGTGTCAGGGACAGGACAAAGGTGACAGGGCCAATACAGATATGTATTGGCCCTGTCAGGGACAGTCTGGGGACAGGGAAAGTACGTTTCTGAACAGAAATGACAGTGCCAAGATAGAGGTGACAGGTCCAGGACATAGGGGAGAGGGCAGGGGTGATGGGGGCAGTACAGAACAGAGGGGACAGAAGAGAGGGGTGACAGGGCCAATACATAGATGACAGGGACAGTACAGTGGGGAGAACAGAAAGGACATGGCCAAGATAGAGAACCAAAATAGAGGTGACAGGGATAGGATCAGGACATAGGTGAAAAGGCTAGGACAGAGGACACATAAGAGGGGTTACAGTCAGTACAGAAAAGAAGGGATCAGGATTGAGGGATGACATGGACAAGATAGAGGTGACAGGGGCAGAACCAGGACAGAGGGGGAAGGAACAGAACTGAAGGGATAGGGGAGAGGTTTATCAATATCAGGACAGATGTGACAGGGTCATGACAGGGGTGGCAGGGACAGAACAGGAGTGGCAGGGCCAGGATAGAAGTGACATGGACAGGATAAGTGTGACAGGGACGAGAGGGGAGACAGAGCCAGCACATGGGTGACTGGTACAGGACAGGGGTGACAGGAGAGAGGTGAGACAGAACCAGGACTCAGCCCTGAATACAGCACTGAAATGACAGAGTGGCATCACTCAATCAAAAGTAATGAGAAATGTGTAATGCCCCCTTTTTTCTCCAGCTCCTGTGCACAACCCCCCCCCCCCCCCCCCCCCCGCCTCCCACAGCCACAATGTCTTTCCCCCTGCACGCCTGCACTGTTCTGTCTCCTCTGTCAGAATGATGTCCCCTTCTATAGCATCAAGTCACAGGGGAGGTGTGCTGATGAAGATGATCAGTGCCCCACTTGCACATCAGGAAGGATACAGAATGGGCAGCAGGGGAAGACAAGGAGTGGGGGAACTGGAGGCATCACAGCTGGGGAGATCATGGAGCGGGGAGCCGGAGGCAGCAGGGGAGATCACAAAGCTTGAAGGGGGGGCAGCTGGGGAGATCGCAGAGCGGGGAGGGGGAGCTGGAGTATACGGAAAAGGCAACAGGGAAGGACACAGAGCAGGGGACAATGGAGGAATTGCTCCCTTCAGGGCTGGAGCCCGGCGGCAATTGACACCATTGTCTCCGGCAGTTCCGCCCCTGGTGTAATGTAAACCAGAGTGTGCACTTCTCCTAATTTCAAATCCACAATCCACTTATTTAAGTGTATAGTATATTTTCTGCAAATGTTTTTTTTTTCTAGAGTGCAGAGGTTAATAATGCACTTTGTTGTTATGTCTGGAACAACTGTAGCGTAGAGAATCTGCTGATAAGTTAACTTTTGTGTACAATTAGGGAATATGTTACAAGCAGTGTAGTATTTGTAACACAGGTTGGTTTATAATTTGTGCAGGCATACAGTGCATCTTGGAAGTATTCACAGCGCTTCACTTTTTACACATTTTATGTTCTGTTAGAGCCTTATTCCAAAATGGAATAAATTCGTTTTTTCCCCTTAAAATTCTACACACAATATCCCATAATGACAACATGAAAAATGTTTGTTTGTTTGTTTTTTTTCCCGATATTTGGAAATGTATTAAAAATAAAAAACTAAGAAATCACATGCACATACAGTAAGTATTTACAGCCTTTGGCATGAAGCTCAAAATTGAGCTATGGTGCATCCTGTTTCCATTGATCATCCTTGATGTTCCTACAGCTTAATTGGAGTCCACTTGTGGTAAATTCAGTTGATTGGACATGCTTTGGAAAGGCACACACCTGTCTATATAAGGTCCCACACTTGACATGGCACAAATCTGGGGAAGGGTACAGAAAAATATCTGCTGCTTTGAAGGTCCTAATGAGCACAGTGGTCTCCACCATCCGTAAAAATGGATGAAGTTCGGAACCACAAGGACTCTTCCTAGAGCTGGCCGGCCGTCTAAACTGAGTGATAGGGGGAGAAGGTCCCTAGTCAGGGTGGTAACCAAGAACACGATGGTCACTCTGTCAGAGCAACAGCACTCCTGTGGAGAGAGGGGAACCTTCCAGAAGGACAGTCATCTCTGCAGCTATCCACCAATCAGGCCTGTATGGTAGAGTGGCCAGATGGAAGCCACTCCTTTGTAAAAAGTACATGGCAGTCCGCCTGGAGTTTGCCAAAATGCACCTAAAGGACTTTCAGACCATGAGAAACAAAATGATCTGGTCTGATGAGACAAAGATTGAACTCTTTGATGTGAATGTCAGGAATCATATTTGGAGGAAACCAGGCACCTCTCATGACCAAGCCAATACCATTCCTACTGGAAGTATGGTGGTGGCAGCATCATGCTGTGGGGATGTTTTTCAGTGGCAGGAACTCGGAGACTAGTCAGGATAGAGGGAAAGATGAATGCAGCAGTGTACAGAGACATCCTGGATGAAAACCTGCTCCAGAGCGTTCTTGACCTCAGACTGTGGTGACTGTTCATCTTTCAGCAGGACAATGACCCTAAGCACACAGCAAAGATATCAAAGGAGTGGCTTCAGTACATCTCTGTGAATGTCCTTGAGTGGCCCAGCCAGAGCCCAGACTTGAATCCGATTGGACATCTCTGGAGAGAACTGAAAATGGCTGTGCACCGACTCTTACCATCCAACCTGATGGTGTGCCAAGCTTGTGGCATCATATTCAAAATAACTTGAGGCTGTAATTGATGCCAAAGGTGCATCAAAAAAGTATTGATCAAAGGCTGTGAATACTTACGTACATGTGATTTCTGAGTTTTTTATTTTTAACCTCAAACACTTTTTTCACGTTGCCATTTTGGGGTATTGTGTGTAGAATTTTGTTGGGAAAAATGAATTTATTCCAGTTTGGAATAAGGCTGTAACATAACAATGTGTAAAAAGTGAAGCACTGTGAATACTTTCCGGATGCACTGTATATTGTCATCCCAACTAATACTATCTTTACTAATATATATTTTCTAAATCCAGTATTAGATTTTTTTTTTATCTCAGTGGACATTAATAAGAAGTGTCACAGAGGACCAGACTGAGCTTTTAAATTACTGAAGAAGATAGGAAAACGGAATAATATATGAAATGACTGACAATTGATTGAATGAAACAAGACATTTTACCTAACATGAGCATAAATAAAAATAAAACTAAATTGCATTATCTTTGTAGCATTGATATAAAAACAAAATGTAACTGTTGTTATATTTAAATATATCTTACAGATCTGCATGTTTGAAAAAGGAAAGCCACCTAAAACTGTGAACCTTAGAGAGATCACTGAT